>NW_011891153.1:3521-5116 GCF_000151845.1 Pteropus vampyrus
CTCGTCTCTAAGTATGGTTACGTTCTCAGGTGTGACGCGGTGGGACTCCGACCTAGGAGTTTTGGGGAGCACGGCTCGGCAGAGAGGGGAGTTCACGTCTACCTGTCAGGTCGTCCCCAGGTCGGCGACTTCGACGCTGGCTCATCAGGACGTTGCTGACATCCCAGCTCAGGTTCTATCTGTTTGTGACACGCTCGGCTTTGTGTCACCAGCACAGTGGGGACACGCGAGACGCCATCTGAGGTTCCAGGCTCGAATCCCCAGATTCCCACGTCTAGGGCCACACGAGGGTCCTCGCCCGTCCTTGTCTACTCGAGGGGAGCGCAGTCCCGGACAGCCTGCCCGCTTCCTGCCGCCCTCACCAGCCAGACGGGCCGCGGCCGGCCAGCCCCGCCTCCAGCAGGAGGGTGGGATTGCTCTCCACCTCACACCAGTGAGACTCGCCCTCCAGGGCGAGGAAGGGCGCGACCCTGTCCTGGGAGGCGCCGGGCCACGTTATCACCGGACAAACTCAGGGTTCGCAAGGACGTGCCGGCCCGCCGCCCCAGGAAATGCCCGCCCCCCACACTAATCTCAGCTCTGGGCAGCGATTCAGCCAGGCAGCAGGTGGGGGCGATGCTGGGAAGAGGAGGCCACCAGCTGGTGCTAAGACAAAGCCTGGCCCCGGGGCTCACGCAAATACCCGAACACGCCGACCATGCAGCCCCCTTCCCGGCCCATCACCACGGCAACCCATCCGCGAGCGACTCCCCATCGAGTTTTAACCCAGATTACATTTTCCAGGTCTAAAATCAGAGTCACTGTGAGGAGAGCTCCTCTGAACAACTCGGAGATGCTCTGACGGGAAGCCAGGCCAGGAGACGGATGCGGAGCAGAGGAAGCTCGTGAGGCCGGGTCACTCAGCACCCGAGCGACAGGCATGTCTTAGGGAGGAGAAGCAACGCCGTGCTTGCTTTCCAGGGAACGTTCTAGACTCACTAGGGTTCTGTTTATCTCCAGTCTCACTCTGCATTCCTCGGTGTTCAAGATAATAGTGGCCTTTTAGTCAGCGAGGGGGGAGGCGTAGGTGGCAAACGCTGTCGACTCCGGGAGGAACGCGGGCAGACGCGTGGTGAGAGGTGGCCGGCACTGACCACGGAGAACGCGTCTCCGGCCTTCGGACCAGAGATCCAACCGTCTCAACACCGTCTCACGCTCCCTGGGCACTAAATTCCTCTTCCGTGAGACTCGATGAGGTTAGGAAATGTCTGGAAAAAGCATAGGATGGGCCATTTGTCACTTACCTATTTCCACAAAGCACAGGGCAGAGCTGCCTGGGGGCGTCCCTGGCAGTTGAAACCACCACGACGTGATTAAAGGTCGGCAGGGGGTCAAGTCTAGAACTTTCTGTGGGGGAGCTGCAGACCGCACGCGGGAGCAGCAGTGCGTCGTGCGGGCTGAGGGGTGGGAGTTGGGCTACGAAAGGGGTGATCACCTCGCCGCTGCCCCCGAATCTCAGACATGTCACTGGACCCGTTTGGAAAAACTCACGTTCAAATCAGTTAAGAGTTTAGAGCTTAGAGCCTGGGGCGGACGGGCGCAGCCGGTTTGCGCTC
>NW_011891153.1:9119-9594 GCF_000151845.1 Pteropus vampyrus
AAAGAGCAGGATCTGGCCGTCGACGGTGACGGAGAAAGGGTGGAGTGTGGTGCCGAGGGCCCCAGAAGGGCGACAGGCAGCACCTCCCTCACAGGGGCCAGCTCGGCACAGGCCGACTGTGGGTTCTGCTGCCCCAGGCTGCCCAGAGAGAGGCACCCCTGTCCCCCAGCCCTCACGGGGCCCACTGGGTGTGCTCTGCCTTTTCTCCTGAGAGGCCAGACAGCAGAGGCTAGCAGCCCAGTCACAGCCTGGGTGACCACATGTTTCAGGCCAGGCTATGCAAGCTCATCAACAGCGGCCAAAAATCAAGCTCCGAATCTTTAAAAACACACACTCGCGGCTCACCGCTGCGTTGCTTCAGCAGTGAGTGCTGGACGCAGAGCGAGACCCTCTTAGCCTCCCTCAGGGCCTGCCAAGAACAGCCTCGTGGCACAGAAGGCCTCCGAGGAGAGGTCCCCGATCCCAGAATTCCAGG
>NW_011891153.1:9644-10684 GCF_000151845.1 Pteropus vampyrus
AGCGAGACCCTCTTAGCCTCCCTCAGGGCCTGCCAAGAACAGCCTCGTGGCACAGAAGGCCTCCGAGGAGAGGTCCCCGATCCCAGAATTCCAGGGGAGGAGCTGAGTCCAGGGCAAACGGCCTCTCTCTCAGCCAGAAGGACGGTGATTAGTGGGAACGTGGCAAAGAACGCTGATTTCATGCATTTCATTGCTGGTATCGCTCCTAAAAGGAGGGCAGGCAGGCTGCTCCCCACCCCCGCCCCCAACGCGGGTGAACTTTCTGGAATTCTAGTTCTTCGTAAGGAAGAATTACGAGACGTGTCAGGACACAGAGCAGCCTCATTGCAGCCACCGTCAGCGTTAAGGCTGTTTGTGCTACAGAGACGTACGTGGACTTAACCAAACGGAAGGGGACGTCTCCGCCCTGGGATCCCGGAGTGAGTCCCCTTCGAACGGAAGAACACACGGAAAGGGACTGGGCAAGAGCAAAGAGAATGGGAGAGGACAGAGAGACGGAATGCGGTGAGAGGGTGTCCCCACTGCAGCTGGGCCGGTGACACGGTGGTTTCCGAGAGCCGCCCTCACGCCCTCCTTGCTGCCTCAGTTTCTCCGTCCAGCTCCCCCTCTCCAGCTCCCTAAACTACGCCCAGGGCCCGGAGGCCGCCGTCCTGACTCCCCGTGCCACTTCTGGGAGCTTTGCATTTGTCCCCACCTGGCGTGCCTCGCCCTGCACCTGCCGGAACACTTGTCAGTATGTAAAAAAGAAAAATCGGGAACCCCAAATATGTGTCTATTTAAAACGTTACCCCACACCTCTTCCACGCCATCCCCTCCAGCCCTCACTCCGCCGTCCCCAGCTCGATGTCCCCTCTTCGCCTTGGCTCGCACAGTCCCACCTTCCCCTCCCAGCCCCATCCCAGCCCCTCGGCCCCACACAGGATCTGCAGGACTCCCCCTCACGGCCGCCACCCCCCAGCCCTCCTCCAGCACCCCCACCCCAGAGCCAGGCCGAGACGCCAACACAGGCCAGAGCAGTGGCCTCTAAGTGGCAGAGCTTG
>NW_011891154.1:0-1329 GCF_000151845.1 Pteropus vampyrus
TTTGTGGGATAAGAGAAAGGGGCTGAAAGGAGCTTGTGGTAAAATCAGGGTCACCGGACAAATACTTGAGACAAGCATCACTTTAGGTGCGTGGGGAAAGTGATCCCAGGCTTCATTTTTCCAAAGGAAGGCGTCTCAGAAGCGAGGCACCCTGCTCCTGACCCCAGCAGCCCCTAGCCTCGACTGTGCCTTCTTCCCCCTCAGAGGTGGCCTTCTGCAGGCAGCACACATCTTTGGGGCTGGGACACATGGCGATGGTCCCCTTTCCTCTGGTCTCGGTGTCTAGAGAGGACAAACTGGAGGGGGCTAGTCTGCCACTTGGTCAGCTACCCAGCAGCACAGCATTGCCTGGACCCACTGTCCTTTTCTGTCCACCCCTGCAGACCACAGCAGACAAGCCTGGAATGCTCCAGAAATGACCTCCTGTTCATCCTAAAAGTCTCTCTCGGGAGAAGAGAGAAATGGCGGGAAGGAACAGCTGACCTCCCCCCAGCAGCGAGGGCCTTCGCTGAGCTTTCGCAGCTCCGCCCCGAGTTCTTACAGAGGGCGGGAGCCCCCTCCGGATTCGAGGCCCCGTCACCTGCTCTCGGTGGTGGGCACCTTGCCCTCACAGCGCCCGTCCACTGCAGCTCAGGAATCATGTGTGATTTCCTGCTGACTGTCCGTCTCCGCCACCTGACACCAGCTCTGTGTCCCAGCGCCCAGCGCAGGGCTGGGCGGCAGCTGGAGCGCGGCCGAGTGTGCCAAATGGCCGGCCCGGTGCTCGGGGCTGCAGACGAGGCTCATTCCCGCAGGTTTCCAGCAGCACCGAGGCTCGGCCCTGGGTCGGCATGGCGATGCTGGCAGTCTGGCCGCCCGCTGCTGCTCCTGGGGGCGCTTTCCAAGCCCCGTACATCGGAAATTAATGGGAGGCGGCTGTGGCAATGGGGAAACCACTCAATGGAGTCACAAGACCTGAGTTCCACTCTAGCCCATGCCCGGGGCGGATCGGGGAGCTCATGCCCATCTCCTCAGCCTTCGGCACCTCTGTGGGACCAGGGCAACGACCAGAGCCGTGATCCGGAGCCCTTCGAAGTGCCACCGTGAGCATCTGATGCGCAGGGCGCACTCGCACCCAACCTGAAGGGGGCTCTGCTGCTCAGCTTCTTTCCTGCGCCTGCTCAGAGCTCTGTTCCCAGACCTGGGACTCAGCCGCCTCTGGGTCTGCCAGAGCCGCACGGGGCCCTGGGACACAGGGGCCGCTCTGCACAGAAAGTCCGTCTGTGTTGAGGCCGTCTGCTGGCCGGGTTTCACGGCGGGGCCCGGGAGCCGGCCCCTTTCACGTTCACA
>NW_011891154.1:2029-2490 GCF_000151845.1 Pteropus vampyrus
TGGGGGCGCTTTCCAAGCCCTGTATGTTGGAAATTAATGGGAGGCGGCTGTGGCAATGGGGAAACCACTCAATGGAGTCACAAGACCTGAGTTCCAGTCTAGCCCACGCCCGGGGCGGAGCGGGGAGCTCATGCCCGTCTCCTCAGCCTTCGGCACCTCTGTGGGACCAGGGCAACGACCAGAGCCATGATCTGGAGCCCTTCGAAGTGCCACTGTGAGCGTGTGACGCGCAGGGCGCACTCGCACCCAACCTGAAGGGGGCTCTGCCGCTCAGCTTCTTTCCTGCGCCTGCTCAGAGCTCTGTTCCCAGATCTGGGACTCGGCCGCCTCTGGGTCTGCCAGAGCCGCACGGGGCCCTGGGACACGGGGGCCGCTCTGCACAGAAAGTCCGTCTGTGTTGAGGCCGTCTGCTGGCCGGGTTTCACGGCGGGGCCCGGGAGCCGGCCCCTTTCACGTTCACA
>NW_011891154.1:4640-6880 GCF_000151845.1 Pteropus vampyrus
GACGCGCTTCCAAGGCACACACGAACGTGACCCGCCCTCTCTGGGGGTCAACGTTCTTTACGATCTTTGCTCTCCAGGAAAATATGAGTTCATTTATACAAACTAAACATCGCACACGGGGGAAAACTGAAAACGTGGCATTCCTGGCCCTTTTTCCCCACACGGAGCAGAAACTGAGAAGGTTTCTCCGTTTCCTTTCTCACAGTCCGTCTATTTGTCGGTGTGGAACGGCGGGCACGGCAACTTCCCGGGGGTGGGAGGTGGGGACAGCCCTCCGTGGGGTGACAGAGGGCGCGGTCTCGGCGCAGGGCCACTCTGACACTAATCGAGGCCTCAGAGGGACCCAAGACCAGGGCTGCCCCAATGCCAGTGTCTCCCACGTCCCGGGCAGGCGAGCTGGTTAGAGAAGTGGACGCGGCTGCAGAGAGGGCCAGGCGGCTCGCCCTGGTCTCTTTTCGGCTCCTCGACACGTCACGCCTCACCCCCTAGTGGCCTCTGCTGCCGCCTCCCTCACTAAAGTGTCAGCTCCACGTGGGCGGGTCTTCGCCTTGCGACGCAGGGCAGGGTACGTGGCCCATGGCAAGTGCCTGGCTCACAGCAGGCCCTTGGCTTAAAAGCCTCGAGGGAAGGAAAGAATGAACGCATGCTGGGATGCTGGGGCCTCTCCCTGGCAGGTGTGAGGGTGCCTGACTGTGGGAAGGAGAGCCCAGAGTGGAAGTTTAACCCCCTCCCAAGGAGGAGGGGCTGAGGGAGGCTGCGTTCCTCCCATTCCACATTCCTGTCCCCACAGCCACGTGAACGCAGCCTGGTCTCACTGCCAGACCAGGGCATGCCTCCCCGGAGCTGCCCTGGGGGCCCCGCCCTCCATGGGACCCCGCGGTGGGCCCCGGCAGCATCTCTGTCATCTGAGGTTGCGGGTGGGAAGCCAGGACCCCTGAGGGACATCTAAAGCCTTCCAGACACTGCCGGTGCCAGTAATCGATGGAAACCTTAATATCCTGCCTCCAAGGCTGCAGCCAGGGGTCCGCTCCCTGAGAACCGCTGAGTCTGTGCTTCTCTGGGAGGGCGTGCGGTCAGCAGTCGGCCACTCCCGAGCTGCCTTCAAGAACCAGGTGCCCACAGGGCCCAGTGAGGAACTCAGAGGCTGAGGCTGAAGGGATAAGGGCAGGTGACCGTGCATATTTACCCAGTGCCCCTGCGGGCCGGGCTCTGAGAACCCCACACCGGGTCCTCAGCCCGGGGGCTTCAGTCTGGTGGTAATGGCGGCCTGGGACAGACAGAGGGAAGTGCTACGGGGACGGACACATGGCTGCAAGAGGGTGGAACGCAGCAGGGTCAGCGAACACTCTGCCAAAGGCCAGCTAGTGAATGTTCTGGGCTTTGCAGGCTGAAGGGTCTTTGTCCCTCAACCCTGCTACTGGGGAGTGAACTGCCACAGACAAGAGGTCAACAGATGGGTGTGCTGTGCTCCCAGGGGTGGTGGATCTGGCCCACAGTTTGCCAAGGCCAGGTGTGACAGGGCCTGACCTGGAGTGGGGGAAGGGCGGGAACGAATGCTTCCTTGAGGCGGTGACATCTTGTTAAAACTAAAGGGTGATTCGCTCACAGGGGCGGGATCATAATGCTGACAACAGTAACATCGTCCTAATAATGGATGTTACACTTGATGAGCATTTCACGTGTCAGGCCTGATGCTAAGGGTTTTACACACGGGGTCTCAGTCAATTCCCACAACAATCCCGTGAGGGTGGTTAGTGTCTCCCCCCCCCCCCCCCCACCAATCCGGCCGCTCCCTGAGCAGCGGCAGAGATCGGCCCATCACTCAGAGCTGGCTGGAATGCTGAGAGGGCACCATCACAGTGATAACGACGAGGCGCTTGCACGACGTGCCCAGGTGGCAGAGCGCCCTGCAGGGGGACCTCGCCCCGCAGGCGAGTGCTAGTACCACCTCCACTTTGTGGATGAGGCCACCGAGATCAGAGAGGTAAAGTGACAAAGCTAGGAAACGGCACAGCTCAGGGGGACTTCAAAGCCTGGGCCCTTAACCACTAGGGGACGCTGCGTGTGTCCCACATGTCTGAACAGAACCGATGACCCAGGAAGGCATCTGATGGCATCGAATACCCCGGGCACCCTCGTACCCCTCCAGGGGTGTCACCCGGGCCTGGGCCGTGGGCCTGATGAGAAGACCCTGGGGTTTTCTCTATCCACCCTGCATGCTCCCGACTCGGGGTTCTGAT
>NW_011891154.1:9880-10415 GCF_000151845.1 Pteropus vampyrus
CTGAGAACTGAATCTGTTTAAAAACACCGAACGGTTGGAATCCTGAGTCCCGAACGTGATGCGTAGGTTATAAACCCGGACTCCGCAGTCATAGTGTAACCAACGAAAAACTGTAAGACGGAGAAGTGGAGGCGGCGGGGGGCGGGGAGAGCTGATGTCCTCATCTCTCCCCACCCAGTTCACAGCGGCAACCTAGTTACAGCAGAACTGAAGGACTCGACCCTCTGGACGTTATCCTGGCCTCTTTCGTTAATCTTAGAAGGCTCTTTTAGGAAATAATCTCTCTTGTGGTGGGGAAATTATTTATTTAAAGAGCAGCAATCCCTTCGATTTTATTTCAGTTCCTTTTTTTTTTCTGGTTAAAGTAAAATAAAATTAAAGTTAATACTTTCAATTAAAAATAGTTAAGGGTGGCAGGATTCCATGTTAATAGATCTATCCTTCTCTACGTGTATCTATGCATTTCCTACGCATAGAAACATGTCCCAAATTATGTCCGCATAATGCTAATAATGGTCATGCTTCCCAGGTGGTG
>NW_011891155.1:0-660 GCF_000151845.1 Pteropus vampyrus
GAGAATGACCTCGTGGAGCGGGTTTTGATCTCACGCGTGTTCACTCCTCTTCCTTCTGGAAAATGGTGACGCCCGCTCTGGTTCTCCAGGGCCCGCCTGCGAGGCCAGGCGCTTCGGCGCGGGAGCCCACGCCCCCTCGCCCCGTTTTCTGGCCGTCTGTCTGTCTGCAACCGGTTCCCAGCGTTCTCCTCAGCCCCGAGTTCAGTGCAGAAACCGACGCGTTTGGCGCGAATCCGAGTCCGCTCTTCCCGGACCTGGTTCTGCACACGGTCTTCGTTCCGTGTCACTTCTGGACACGTGGTTTCAGAAGGGCTGCTCTTTCGAGCGTCGGAAAAGTGCAGGTTGATTTATTGACTCAAACGGTATTTATCGAACGGTTAAGAGGATGCAGCAGCCAAAGGGTGGGTCTCAAAGGCGAAACACGCAGGGCCGTGGGACGCGTGCTGCCAAAATGGACACTCGGCAGGACTCAGCGCCGTGGCGGCCGGCATCACGGCTCTGCAAGTACCTTTCTGTGGCGCTGATATTGACGGAGATCATTTCTTAAAAAAAAAAAAAGCCACGAGGACGTCACGCGCAGCGCGGGGAACAGGCCCGCATCCCTGCGGCGTCCGCGGTGCTGACGGACCTGACCGCCGGCCCGGAGCGCGGGGCTCCTCT
>NW_011891155.1:1916-2799 GCF_000151845.1 Pteropus vampyrus
CCTTTCTGTGGCGCTGATATTGACGGAGATCATTTCTTAAAAAAAAAAAAAGCCACGAGGACGTCACGCGCAGCGCGGGGAACAGGCCCGCATCTGTGCGGCGTCCGCGGTGCTGACGGACCTGACCGCCGGCCCGGAACGTGGGGCTCCTCTCTGCACCCTGCGGCGGCACCCCGATGTCCCCAGGACAGCATCGATGAAGCCCGCAGGGCGCTGGCCTGCCGGACGGGAGCCATGAACACGTGGTTAGCTGTCGGGTGTGTGGAGAGGGCCGAGAACCTCCCGCGGAGGGCACAACTCGGCGCGGTCGCGCATGGCTGACGTGGCGGGCTCCGGGGACACGCTCGAAGCCTGTCCCGTGGGCAAGCGAGGTGCTGGAGAGGCTGTAAGCAAGAGAGCGAGGTGATAAAATTTGCATTTGGGGGAAATATTTCTGGTGGCCGCTGGGGAGAAGGCTGGAGGCATCTGGGCCTGTCGTCCAGCACGTCAGCGAGCGCGGGGGCCACAGCGGCCGACACAGCGCAGGTCGTGGCCGGAGGAAAGCGGCCGGCCCGCGGCGAGGCGGTGGCAGCCGGCGGAGCCGGAAGCCGGTCCCCGTAGGATGCTCGCGGCCAGCGTGGCGCATCGGTGGTCGATGCGGGACCCGGGGTCGTACCCAGCAGAGTCAGCTTTACACAACCTCCAGCACGGGCGAGGAGCTCGTGACCTCTGCTTCCGTACGGCCGGTCTCTGAATGGCAGGCGTGCCCGTGGAACCAAGGCACCGTCTGACAGCGCCGTGTCTGCTCGCTCCTCGACCTGACTCCACCCCTCGCTGTGTTTGAAGCCGCTTCACCTCTGACACCGAAGGGGCAGGTGTCCTTGTCTCAAAAACCCAGCGCTGT
>NW_011891155.1:4553-7105 GCF_000151845.1 Pteropus vampyrus
TGTTCCAAAAAGGCCTGGTAAGGGGAGGGTTGAGTAAGGGGTGGTGATGGGGTCAAATTAAAACTGAACAATAGCCCAGGCGGAGACGGCGCCCTGAGCACTGAGCGTGCCCCCTCTCTGGTTTTGGGGTACCCCCCCCGTAGGTGGCCTCAGGAAGAGCCTGCTGTGTGTCTTGCAGGAAAGTCACGCTTGCTTCCTGGAACGATTTCTTGGCTATTTACACGGCAGCTGGATTTTATTAACGTGTTCTTTCTTAAAGGGCCGCGGATGTCGCGCGTTCGCTAATTACGAAGTGAAAGGCAAGGACCCCTGTTTCCGTCCATCCGCATTTCAGGCCCCGGCAAACACCGTCAGAGGGTTTGCGCTGCAGTCCCCACACTGTGCCGTGACAGTGGCCACCGCGCTGTTGATTATAAAGTCTATTTGGTCCAGGGAGGGAGACGCAGTGAGCGCGGGTTCGCCAACGTGCCCCCGGCCCCAACCGCCATGCGGGGTGCTGAGTGCTCCCCGTCCCTGCTTCGGCCACCATCTGGGATGCGGCGGTTCATTTCACATTTCATATTTAGTTTCATTTCCTCTGATTATCTGGGAAGTTGAAGAAAAAACACATGAATTGCCTTTGAGGCTACCGAGTGTTTGGCAATTTGTATCGCTCCCTTTATATGTTCTAACTAGTTGTTAAAATATGCCATGAACATCTATCGATAGCCTGGTAGTTACCCCTCACCTTATTTTAAGCTGTCATCGGTCAGACAGAATCTTTACATTCTTTTTTATTAGTTTTAATCTTTAAAAATGAGACTCGAATTCGTTGAATTTTGGAGAATGCTTTAATTATTACAACAAATTTATACACGTATAGGTTAACATGTAGCTCCCGCTAGACACAATATGTATCTATTTAATATCATTTTTACGGCTTTCAACTTTCGAGTTATGGAAGCTTCAGGATCTCCATGTGAAACCCCACTGCGAATTATCTTCTCCGTCTGTTATGACATCGAAGCGCACGGAGGGTCCGCCCTCCCGACAGGACTTGCCGCGGATGCTACAGTCTGAACGTCTCGCAGAGCCTGCGCTTCGCATGTTGTCTCGAGGCAAATTTGGTCTTCTTTTCCTATTTCCATTCTGGATTCTTCGGAAGGAAATGCAGCCCACGTTTAGGAAGCGGCAATCACGCGTCCCCTGCCCGCGGAGAGCGGTCTACATACTTCACTGGGAATTCTTTAGGTGGAAAATAGACAACTATGACGGTATCTTAACAATCCCAGGGGCTTCTAGGGACCCTACATAGGGACTCGCTCTTCCTCTGTTTGGATGTTCGCTTTCTTTCATCAGAGTTTTGTGGTTTTCCGCATGTAGATCTTGTGCAGATTTTGTTGGCTTTATGCCTGAGTACTTATTTTCGATGCTGTTGTAAATGGTATTTAAAATTTTTAAATTCTATTTTTTATTAGAGAAGTATTTGAATATTCTTGCTATTTAATACATTTATGCATTTCCTCTTTTCCTTTTTTCTTTTTTGCTTATATAACGCAGTCATGTCTTTCATTCTATCTTCTAACCTTTTTTGTCTGAATAGACGAAGGCTGTCGATCTCTCTACATCGATTTCAAAATCTGCTACTTTACTACACTTTTTTGTTTGTTTGTTATGGTGTTCCCATCAGAAATTCAACTTTGTTTCTTTCTTTCTTTCAAATTGTTATGTCTCTGATTGCTTTTTCTTTTCTAATTGCTCCGTGTCTAACTTTTGTGGAGGACTTGAGTTTTTTTCCCCCATAAAGGGAGATGCTGTGTTGGGGCGAAAATATATGAAAAATAGTCATAGATTTTTTTTTTTTATTTCACATTTCATGTGAGTCATGAAATTTGTCAAATGTCTTCTACATATCTATGGAAACTGTACGTTTTTCTTCAGCTTTCTTCATGTGATGGGTTTAGTTCATGGGCTCTCTAACACTGAGCCTGTCTTGGATTTTTAGGATAAGCATCCTTGCTTGTGAAGTACTTTTATTTAATATGCTGTAACGTCGTGATCGCTAACATTTTATTTCAGATTTTTGCACTGGTATGTCATAAATTAGACTGGTCTGTATTTTTCTTTACACCACAACTGTGTTATAAAAACGTCTTTCTGGCATGCTTTTATTGTCTGTAAAGATGGTGTTTTCTACTTAATTCCTTTTCTTATAAAAATTTTGTATAAATTTGATAAAATTGTATGAGATTTTTTTCTCTTGATTATTTTAAATTAAAATGAGTTCCTTCCTTCCTTCCTTCCTTCCTTCCTTCCTTCCTTCCTTCCTCCCTCCCTCCCTCCCTTCCTTCCTTCCTTCCTTCCTGAGAATCGAATCAGAGTAAAAGATACACATACACACACAGAAACATTTCTAGCTTTATGGCTCTGGACAGCCTTTTCCATTTCCTTTTATTTTTTGTTTTCTGCCTTTCTCCGTGTGTTTCGGATGCGTCACGGGGCAGGGACTCATGGTCTCTGAGATCTTTTCCCTCTGTTCTTCTCCCTTTCATCTGGATGTCACTTCTTGTCTC
>NW_011891155.1:8188-8774 GCF_000151845.1 Pteropus vampyrus
TGTCTGTATTTGCCAACTTGTCCTAGAGGACGTGCCTGCCACAGGAAGTATCGGAGGACAACCTTACAGATGCCACATCAGTCCTCACCGAAGGCTGCCTGTGTGAAAGGCCTGTATGCGCAAACGTGTCCAAACGCGACCATCGGTAGTCCTCACCCTTGAGTGCCACCCGGGTGACAACAACTTGGCCGGGTCCTGAGCACCTGCGCGGCCCGTCCCCCCGCGGCCCGTCTCCCCGGCTACCGCGGCCCTCACTGGCCCGGGCCTCGCCCTCGCTCCCCGGCTTGTCCCCCTCTCCCTCCTGTGCGGGGTGCTGTCCCCCTTCCACACGGCCGGCGCCACACGGGTCGGCTCCTTCTGCTCCCGCAGCCCTCTCCATGGTGACCACACCGGCTCCCCAACCCCGGCATCTGTGCCTGGATCCCGGACCGATGGCCCCGGGCGGCCCCGGCTCCTCGCTACCCGCCATCCTCGTCCCACACGAAAGTCCAAATTGACTTTTTTCCTCCAGACCCGCTGTGTTTCAAGGCTCCGTCCCCAAGCCTCAGGCTCGGGAAGCCCTGCACGTGCTGCTGTAAGTCTCTGT
>NW_011891156.1:0-1060 GCF_000151845.1 Pteropus vampyrus
GCGATCAGGACACAGACATGCGCAGAGGGACGGCCCTGGGGACACGGGAGGAGACGGCCGTGCCATGCCAAAGAGCGAGGACTCAGACGGAACCGCCTGCTGAAGTTTGGATCTTGAACTTCCGGCCTCCAGACTGCGAGAAATACGTTTCTGTTGTCTGGCCCTGTCTGCGGTGCTCCGGTACAGAGCCCCCGCGGGCTCACGCAGAGACTGCAGTGCACAGGGGGCAAACACCCCGCCCCGGCTCCCTGCCAGGCCCAGCCCGCGGCTCACCCGCCGGCCCCCGTTCAGTTCTGTCCTTTACCTCGCGTCCTGCCAGCTCAGAGCTCTCTGATGGGCACAGGAAAACTCGCCATATGGCTGGAGGGCAGGTGAGGCTGAGACGGGGGCTCAGTGCCCCAAAGCGGTCCTCCCAGAACGCATGCTGTGTGTACACGTGAGCATACGTGTGTACATGCGTGCACGTGTGTGCGTGTGCCTGTGCACGCGCGTTGGCGGCCGTCTGCGCTGGGCAAGGCCCCACCCCTCCCTCAGGGAGCACGGCGGGCGGGAAGGTGTGTGGGGACTGGCACTCGGAGCTGCCACGCAGCCGTGAAACGGACGTGACACGGAGGGGTTGGCGGGGAGCAACGGCCGTGGCAGGTGATTCGGGGGGAGGAGCATGGGAGGTCGTTAAAAAATAAAAACAACAAAATCGTTTATATATTTCCCCACATTTGGATGAGATTAAAGGAAAAAGGCAAGGCGTGAGCCATTGTGTCACCGTCGGTGACCTGACGGGGCCGGGGGGGAAGGAGATCGCGTTCTTTCAGTGCTTGGACCTGTATTCCAAGGGCTCTTTGACTGCAGGTGACTCTGGTCTCAGAGAAGCCAACAAAGGAGCAGGAGCGGCAGGCGGGGCAGCCGGGGGCAGAACGGGGGGCGGGGGCCCGCGTCACAAAGCGAGTGACCACGACTGGGCTCCCTGGGCCCTGGATCTGCCCGCGAACCCTGTGCATATGGGCGCTTTCTGGAATGACGGAGACTAGAGGTATCGAGGCCCCCAAAGGGCGCGCGTGCC
>NW_011891156.1:3110-3557 GCF_000151845.1 Pteropus vampyrus
GCTTGTGGAGCCCGGACCCCTCGCTTTTCTTGTCCCCAGTCAGCGGGCATGACCGGCCTGCATGGCCAGGCCCAGCTGTGTGCCAGCTGCTCCCCGACGCCCACAAGAGCCCTGTGACACCTGCATCCGGACGCCACGTGAGAGCTGGCACTTCAGGGCCGGGTCCAGGGGCTGAGCCGGGCCACTCAGGCCCCGGCCTCCACACCGCCCTCTGACCACCAACTTCCTTCGCTCGCTCGACCGCCCTCACCCGGCGCTAGCCGAGCCCCCACGGAGGCCTCTGGAGCTTGGCTCTGGGTCTGGACGATGAGAGCAGCTCCTGGAGGCAAGCTGGCCAGCAGGAGCTCTGACGGGGGGGGCCGCCTGCCGCCAGGACGCACTGAGCCTCACGCACTGCGCACGTGGCCTGCTCACCTGTCTCCCTCTACGAAGGCATGAGCTTGTAGC
>NW_011891156.1:6032-7861 GCF_000151845.1 Pteropus vampyrus
CGCCTGGGGCCCCTGTCAGGCCATCGCTCTGCCCCCCACCCCGCTCCTCTCATCCGCCACACCCATGTGGACTCTGCAGCCCCCCACCCCCGGGGTGGGTCTTTCACGCACCTCGTTCGACAGTCACCTCAGCCCTGCAGGACACCCAGCTCTTGCCAGGCGGGAGCCTGTCCTCGCCGTGTCCCTCGCCGTGTCCCCAGGCCCCGCAGCCGTCTCCGACCCCCCTGGCCTCGCCTCCGGCACTATGCGCCGTGCTCCCCGGCAGGGGCCCCCCCTGGGGCGCTCGGCCTGGCCGGTCTCCGCACACCCCGTGCCCGGCACCTGCGTGCTCCCGCCGCCCGCCACCAGCTCGCCCCGGCTCTGGCTCAAGGAGCCAGAGTCCTCGTCCTTGCGGTCTGCACTCTCATTCTTCACGGCACTGGATCCGCACGGCCACCTCGGTCTCCTCTGCAGCCCACAGAGAGGGAGGGACCAGCCTTCCACACAGCGTCTCTGCCCATCCGGCCACCGCAGACCGGGGCAGCTGGCCCCGGTGCTGGAGCAGGCCAGCATGAGTCACTGCAGAGTCTCAGCCCCAAGCAGAATGTGGCCCAGGACCAGAGAGGACAGTGGTCTTGCCGTCATCTGTCCCCGGCTTTGTCGGGCATGGCTGCCTGACCAACGCGCAGGGAAGGAGAACAGAGCCACTCTGGGGCTTCGAGGGA
The DNA here is from genome assembly GCF_000151845.1 of Pteropus vampyrus. Lineage (NCBI taxonomy): Eukaryota > Metazoa > Chordata > Mammalia > Chiroptera > Pteropodidae > Pteropus > Pteropus vampyrus. The sequence goes on from NW_011891156.1 coordinate 6,737, forward strand.
CGTGCCTGTCACCGTCCGCCAGCAAAGCTGGGCGGACATAGCAGGGCCAAGGCAGCCACGTGCCTCGCGGCCCTTCGCCCAGCCTGAGGCCAGTCGTACCGAGCAGCCAGGACGAGGACTGTCCCCCGGGCCCGTACCTTTTCCTGCAGAGTCCCCTCGCACACCTGTGACTGTGCGAGGCTGGACGTGGCTGGGGTGCGGGATGAGGCGGGGATCCCGCCCCTCTTAGCCCAGGCTGGACATGCCACCGCGTTCCCCCGACCCTCCTGTGGCCTCAGCCCACGTTGATGTCTCGTCACACCGCTGAGACCTCCGGCTGAGCTGCTGGCGTGTGTCCTCAACGTCCGGGCTGGCTGCTCACCTGCGTCCCTGAGCCCGCTGTCCCCTCCGACCGCCCCGGGCCCCCTCACAGGCGAGTTCTGGCTCCCGGTCCCTCCAGCGCCACTGCCCTGCTGGACACGGAGCTCAGCTCGGTCCCTCAGCTCAGGGCACACCACAGGCCCAGCGTCCACTCACCCTGACACGCTCCAGGCCAGCACGGGCTCCAGGCGTTTCCAGAATGTTCTCCCAGCCTCATCTGTGGGTTATTACTTTCCCTTCATCTCCCCGGAAAACCATCTTTAAGCCAAAAAAATTCATTCCCTCAGCTCCCTGCACGCCCGGCTCCATCTCCTCCTTGCACGCGAGAAATTGCAGGCCGACCCCCCTCCCGTTCCTTCGTGGTAAGAGTTTTTTTCCGGCAGAACGCGGAATGAGGACCCATCCATTTCTAAACAAAATTAAAAAGAGACAACTGCCCGGCCGGCGGCAGTTTCTCCGCTTTCGTTAGGGGAAGAACGCGACCTCTGATCTGTCTCATCTGGTCTTTTCCTGTCCGGCAAAGCTCCCCGCAGCTCTGTTTTCGATGGTCACCCCTGCTCCCCGTTATGCGACTTCCTCCTGAGCAACGTCTCTGCACCGGCGCAGTTTAGGCCCCTCCTCTCCGTGCTCCCCACCGGACGCCCCCTCCCGTCAGGACTCGGATATTTATCGTTGCTCTTTAGACCGCGAGGAAGCGCCTCGGGGGTCCAGGCGACGCGGTTTCCTGCCGTACCCCGTGTCATCGTCCCTGTCCCCGTCCCCGCG
>NW_011891157.1:0-1505 GCF_000151845.1 Pteropus vampyrus
TTGGAGGGGCAGATTGGATCTGGGAAGAATGGCAGACGGCCCAGGGCTGTGGGGCAGGGAGGCTGACTTGTTTCTTTATTAGCAGATACAGTAGGAAAAGCACTGTGACTCATATCAGAAAAGAGCCTGGCGAACGCAGAGAAAGTAGTCTGGAGAAAGCTGATGAGCACACAGTTGGAATTCTGCATTGGGGTTTAGAAACACAAGCACCGGGATGCTGAAAACATTGGAGGGAGTTCAGGGAAAAGCTATGAGCGTCACTCCAGAACAGAAGGCCCAGCCTGGGAAGGAGTCGGCGTGAGATGTGTGGGCTTTGGCTACCAGGAGACTGTGCTTGTTTTCCCAGGTTCTTCCAGGAGGACCTTGAAACTATCCTGACTCTGGGGGAAGAAAACAGTGAGAGATGCACCGGACAAAGAGAAGCTAAACTTTTCCAGATGAACCCAAAAGAGTTTATACAAGTTAGGGTGCTTTGGGCTGTAATTAACAGACAAGCTAACAAGGTCAAGGTCATTCACTACCCCCCCTTAACAAGGAGTCCTGAGATGGGCCAGTACCAGGATTGGCTACATCAGCAGCTTGACAGAATCTTCAAGGACTCGGCTCATTCCCCCTTCCCTCTCTGCTATCCCTGGCGACTTGGTTTATCCTTTTAGGCTGGCTTCTCTCATGGTTCGAAGACGGCTGTCACAATTCCAGGCCTACCACACAGATGGCAGCGTCTCTGTCCCTTGTTAAGAGTAGGGAATCACTTCCAGCAGATCCCCCTACCTGTTGCACTTGGGTATGACTAACAGAATCAGCCATCTACAAGGGGAGCGAAAGGGCAATGACTGGCTTAAACTAATAAAGAGTCCTCCAGGGTCTAGAGAGGGCATCTGGTCCCCAGAAGCACAAGGCCTTCCAATCCCTGAACGCAGTTGGAATTCTATTGGCAAGTAAGGACAGGAAAGAGCCGTCGGGCATCAACCAAGAACAACTGCATCCCTTTGGTCCATGTGACTCAGAGACCTAGGCTCCTCCAAATGTGACACATAGCAGATAGGGTGTTGTTGGTGCCGTGATAACAGCTGGCACGCACTGGGCAGGTGCTCTGTGCTAGGCGGGGTGCTAAGCACTTTCTAGGTATCATCTCATTCAATCATCTCAACAGCCTGAAGCCCCCTTGTGATGAGCTATTTAGGGGAGAAACGGGAGAGACCTTTAGTAATTGAATCTCCTTGGAAGAATCTAAGGTTAATCCTTCTTATATCAAATCGCTCTCTCTAAATAACTTTCGCTGCGGTTCTGGTGAATTTCAACTTCTTCTCTTTCTAATGGTTGACCTTGCCTTTGGCCACTGTGATGTCTTCCTTGGGTTGTTTCCTTGGATTGCATCCCCAATATACACGCCCTGGGGTCAGAGAGAGGAAGAGGGTCCGATAATATAAAAAGCTGGCCCAGAAAGGAAAGCCTTTGAAGTTTCATAATTATTTATTTTTGTTTTTGAATTTTTTTTTGAATTG
>NW_011891157.1:4548-5650 GCF_000151845.1 Pteropus vampyrus
GGTTCATCGGGACAAGGAGGGAGGGGTCAGGACAGGATGGAGCGGTGTGGGAGGAGATAAGAGGGGAGGAGATTTGCTGGAGACCAGCTTCAGCTTGATCTCCTCCAGAGCTTCGGACCGTGGTCCCTTCTGAGTGAAGCAGGAGGGCTGGCCTTTCGTATTTCCGTGCTTGGTCACTGATCGCTGGCCACGGGGTGGGGTAACTTCCTCTAGGACAAGAAGAATGCTCAGGAGAAGGGGCACTAGTGAGTTACTGGCTGTATGGTGTCCTCCTTATCCCAGGGATGCATTCCAGGACCCCAGTGGATGCCAGAAACCGCGGACAGTGCTGAATCTCATATAGACCCTGTTTTTTCCTACCCATAGGATAAAACGTGTTGTATAAATTAGGCAGAGGAAAAGATTAACAACAACGACTAATAATAAAATAGAACGATTATGACAATGTACTGTAATAAAAGTTATGTGAGTGCGGTCCCCTCTCTCTCTCTCTCTCTCTCTTTTTCTCTCTCTCATAACCGAGATGGCTACTAAGTGACCAAACGGCAGGAGCTTATACGACATGGACACGCTGGACGGAGGGAAGAATCACGTCCCAGATGGAACGGAGCAGAACTGTGAGAAATTTCATGCTGCTACTCAGAAGATCAAGCCATTTAAAACTTATGAATTGTTTATTTCTGGAATTTTCCATTGAATATTTTCAGACTGAGATTGACCACAGATAACTGAAACCAAGGAAGTGACACCGTGGACAAGGTGGGGGCTACTGTACTAGTTTGCTCCAAATGTCCTAACGAAGCACCGCAGACTGGGGGCTTACACGATGGAAATTGATTGTCTCACCGTTCCGGTGGCCAGAGTCCACTGTCGAGGTGACAGCAGGTCTGTTCCTTCTGAGGAAGGGTCCGTGTCAGCTCGTAGACGGCTGTCTTCCCCCTGTGTCCTCACTGTCTTCCCTCTACACGTCCCTGTGTCCTCGTCTGCTCTTCTCTGAGGACACCAGTCATATTGGAGTAAGGCTCACCCTAATGATGTCATTTGAACTTGATTATTTCTGTCAATACCCATTTCCACTAAAGTCACAATATGTGTTACTGGG
>NW_011891157.1:6469-7534 GCF_000151845.1 Pteropus vampyrus
GAATTGTTTATTTCTGGAATTTTCCATTGAATATCTTCAGACTGAGATTGACCACAGATAACTGAAACCAAGGAAGTGACATCATGGACAAGGTGGGGGCTACTGTACTAGTTTGCTCCAAATGTCCTAACAAAGCACCGCAGACTGGGGGCTTACACGATGGAAATTGATTGTCTCACAGTTCCGGTGGCCGGAGTCCACTGTCGAGGTGACAGCAGGGTCTGTTCCTTCTGAGGAAGGGTCCGTCCCAGCTCGTAGACGGCTGTCTTCCCCCTGTGTCCTCACTGTCTTCCCTCTACACGTCCCTGTGTCCTCGTCTGCTCTTCTCTGAGGACACCAGCCATATTGGAGTAAGGCTCACCCTAATGATGTCATTTGAACTTGATTATTTCTGTCAATACCCATTTCCACTAAAGTCACAATATGTGTTACTGGGGGTGAGGATTTCGACATATATTTTTTGGGGGTGCGGGAAAGCACAATTCAACCCTTAACATCAGCCAGCATTTTCTTTTCAGCAGCTAGCGTGTGGGGCACCTACCACCTGCCTCTGTCCTGCATAGGACCTGAACAGCACGCACCAGAGCTGGGTCGTTTTAGTTGCAATCATTGGTTTCCTCTGGCATCTTCTTTTCAAATGCAGCAGCTTCTTGAATGGACAATTCCCCAAAAGCACTAACAATGGCTGTTGAACACTAGATCTTAGCACAGATTAGTTTAGAAAAAAAACGCTTCTTTCCGCAAAGACAGCGTGTGACCAAAATAGGAATGAGAAAACTGGGGAGAAGGGGCAAGTGAGAAGAAAGGAAAGGCTCGTTTGACTCCCCCAAGTTTGCCTCGAGCCAGCTCAGGGAGCCCAGGTCGGCGGTGCAGCGGGCGGTGCAGGGGGTTGGGCGCGGGGAGGGGGGGGGGGTGCTCCTGCTCTGATAAGCAGGGAACGTAAAAATCTCAGTTTAGAGAGAAACAATGGTTCTGTGGAAATGAAAAGGTGGCAAATTTAGGATCAACGTTAGAAGCGGAAGTGGGAAGGGTACATCTATCTGCACGGGGGTCTGAGTAGTAAAG
>NW_011891157.1:9544-11391 GCF_000151845.1 Pteropus vampyrus
TTTTGATAGAACCCTAGCAGTCTTTGATAGCTTCCCTGCTTTCTGGTATGATAAGATGTTCAGAATCGTCTCAGACATTTCTGCCCTGGACTCGGAAGAGCATTTATTCCCTTTAGTGGGAAAAAGGATGTCAAGACCAAAATTTGGGTGCGTGGGATTATCATTGCTATTGGGCTGGTCATCGATTCTAGGACTTGGCAGTTGACAGCGCTCAGAGGGTTTTGTTAGTTTATGTGTTTGTTTATTTGCTGTTTAAGATAAGCTCTACCCAGTGTTCATCCTAAAACTTTCAACTCAAACGTGGTGTTTTTTACTTAGGCCCATCAGTCTTACACATGTATTTTTTCTTCTAGGCTAAAATTCCCGGTTCTCAGTGACACCAGTGCAATCGCTCATTTGCATTATCGTATCACACACACACATGCAAGTTTTAAATCACAATAGCAACACTGGCAGGAGCAATTTATTTACTGAAGACAATTAAGATTTGGTTGAAGTTATTTTTGCCTTAGAGAATTGTCACTGGAAGTGTACAGTCAGAAATGTGTTTTAGCAGCGTTTGAAAGAGTTCCTTTGTGAGGTTATGCTATCAACTGGATATACCATTTTAAGCCCATGTAGTTCCCTTTATTTCTGACGTTTAGGGATTTTTCTTAAAAATTAGTTTTGTTTTATGACTTTGTTCTAAAGTTAAATATACAGAATAAGATTTATTCAAAGCAATCTAGCTTCTAGCTTCTGTCTCTACCCCTCTATTTAATTCCTCCTTTCTATAACCATTTAAATATTTTAAAAATCTTTTTATTTAAAAAATTTCTCTATTATTCATATCCCCACCCTTTTTTTTTTTAGCTTGCCATATTTATTATTCTTTGCCTTATTTTTTTCCGTGTGGCCATAAATCCTAGAGATCACTTCATAATAGAAATTTTCCTCACTGTTTTTGTTACTGTTGCGTAGTACCTGAATAGTTTGGAGATGTACCCTAGTTAATTTGCCCTGTATCAAATCGATGGACATTTGTGTTGTCCCAAGTTTTGTGCATTTGCACAACTAGTGCTATAAAATAGTCTTTTCAACGCAAGTGTTAAAATTTTTGCTAATATATCATTGGGTTAGATTCTAGAAGTAGGATAAGGAAACACACATATTGTCAAATTTTGGACTTTTGGCAATTTATTAATTCATTAGGGGATGCAAAATGGTGATATTTAAATTCCATTATTCTTCATTTATTAGCTGGAACAGTTCTGTAAAGAGAAAGTTCCCTTTATCACCCCTTTAACTATACCGAAGGACACTGTTTAGAAAAGGCAGGATAAATGTTTGATTCTTTCTCTTTACTAACTGATATTCACAATAATGAATTGGTTCTCAAGAATCCTTCAGGGGTGACTAATGAAGACTTTTTTTTTGCTTTTCTGTATCATTATGAGCATATTGATTTAACCATATTCAATGTGTTTCAATCAAATGATATCTCAGTGTAATCTTAATTCGCATTTTCCTTTTTATGAGTGAGCTTGAGCATCTTTTCACTTGTTTAAAAGTCAGTCATTTATTTTCCAATAAGCTATCTATTCATATTTCTAGATTACTTTCTGGTAGAGTTGTTGACCTTTTTCTTCTTTATATTTAAAACCTCTTTATAAATTAGGCTTATTGGCTGTCTGATGCGTGTATTTTTTTTCTTAGTGTGTTGTTTGTCTTTCTACTTTGCTTATGCTCTCTTTTGAAATAAAAACATTTTGATTATCGAATTCATTAATCTTTTTCACTTATTGCTTATAGATTTCAAGTCATAATTAGGAAAGTTTATTCAGTCTGAGGTTATAGAGAAATTCACT
>NW_011891158.1:0-838 GCF_000151845.1 Pteropus vampyrus
GGTGACCATAGATTGTACCACTGGGCCCCACAAGACACCTATTACATAAGGCCACTCTACAATGACTGGAAGACATAACAACTCTATACCTAATACATAGAAACAAAGACAGAGAGGCAAGCAAAATGGGGAGATAAAGAAATATGTCCCAAATAGAAGACCAGAACAAAGCTCCAGAAAAAAAAGAACTAATCAAAATAAAGACAAGAAATCACCAGATGCAGAGTTCAAAACAATGGATAGAAAGGTACTCAATAATCTCAGTGAGAACTTCAACAAAGAGATAGGAAACCTAAAAATAGAAATGAAAAAAAAAAAACCCATAAAAAAAGAGCCTGTCAGAAATGAATAATACAGTAACTGAAATGAAGAATACATTAAAGGGAATCAACAGTAGATTACACAAAATAGAGGAATGATTCAATAATTTGGAAAACAAAGTAGTAGAAAACATCCAATCTGAGCAGAAACAAGAAAAAATAATCCAAAAAATGAGCACAGTTTAAGGGGCCTCTGGGACAACATCAAGCATACCAACATTCCCATCATAGGCATACCAGAAGAAGAGAGAGCAAGAAATTGAAAACCTATTTGAAGAAATAATGATGAAAAATTTCCCTAACCTGGTAAATAAAACAGATGTACAAGCCCAGGAAGCTCAGAGAGTCCCAAAGATGAACCGAAGAAGCTCACACCAAGATCTATCATAATTAAATGACAAAGGTTAAAGAAAAAGAGAAAATCTTAAAAGCAGAAAGAGAAAAGCAGTTAGTTACCTACCAAGAGAGCTAGCTCCATAAGATTGTCAGCTGATTTCTCAGCAGGAACTTTGCAGGCC
>NW_011891158.1:888-1244 GCF_000151845.1 Pteropus vampyrus
GAAGAAATTGGCATGGAATATTCAAAGTGATGAAAAGCCAAGACTTAAACCAAGATTACTCTACCCACCAAAGCTTTTATTTAGAATCGAAGGACGGATAAAGAGCTTCCCAGATAAGCAAAAGCTAGAGGAGTTCATCAACATCAAACCAGTATTACAAGAAATGTTAAAGGAAATTCTTCACGAAGAAGAAAAGAAAAAGGTCAAAAATATGAATAATAAAATTACAATAACCACATATCTATCAACAGTTACTTTAAATGTAAATGGAGTAAATGCTCCAATCAAAAGACATAGAGTGGCTGAATGTGTAAGAAAACAAGACCCTTATATATGCTGCCCAAGAGATTTATTTC
>NW_011891158.1:1294-1682 GCF_000151845.1 Pteropus vampyrus
TGTAAATGGAGTAAATGCTCCAATCAAAAGACATAGAGTGGCTGAATGTGTAAGAAAACAAGACCCTTATATATGCTGCCCAAGAGATTTATTTCAGATCAAAAGACACACACAGACTGAAAGTAAAAGATATTGCATGCAAATAGAAATTAAAAAAAAAAAAAAGCTGGGTAGCAATACTTATGCCAGACAAAATAGACTTAAAACAAAGGCTATGAAGTGGGTAAAGGAGATCATATATATGGTAGCTGAAGGAAACTGGACTTTGGGTGGTAATCACACAATAGAATGTGTAGATGTCAAATTATAATGAACCCCTGAAAATTATATAATTGTATTAACCAGTGTTACCCCAATAAACCTAATAAAAATAAATAAATAAATAAAT
>NW_011891158.1:3687-5548 GCF_000151845.1 Pteropus vampyrus
ACATTGGTATATTTTCCAAAGTCTCTGTTATACAGTCCTGTTCATAATCACTTGAGTATATAAAGAAAGAATACTGCTGCTAGCATTGGGAACAGGATAACCTATGATATTTAGAAAATAAAATTAAGAAAACTTAGAACAAATTACTTGTAAGAGGTCAGTGAAACGGAAAAATCAAGGATGATTCTCAAGTTTTTGTCTCAAGTGAATGAGTGAGTGAGTGAGTGGGTAGTGACTTCATGAAATTAACTAGCAAACATAGAGAAACTGTTTAAAGGGTTGGACAGAGGATAATGAGTTCAGTAAATATTTTTTGGTATGAAAAGAGGAATAAATAAATATCAGAATTATAGATAACATTACTGAAATGAAAGATGATGGCAAAGTTAATTTAAAATAGAACTGGTTAAACCAAAGTTATTACAAAGTTACTGATAAATTTGAAAAAAAAATTATGTGGGTTACTTCTGTTAGCTGGGCAATGTGTAGGACAAATGAGAAGTGTAGACATATAAGTATATAAGTGTAAAAACATACACATCATTCTAAAAATGTCTGAAACTGATTACACTCAACATTTACAACATGATCCTGTTTTATATAATAATCTACCATTGCAATTTTAATTAATTAAAATTAAAAGGATTAGTTATTAAGGTTTTTTTGGTTTTTGTTTGTTTGTTTGTTTGTTTGTTGTTGTTTTTTTTTAATACCCTGGCTGATACTGCATTTAGAAAAGCAATATCAGCCAGGGTTCTAGTTCTCTGTGTGATCTATACTCTGTGGCTCAACTTCACAAGGTATGTTTTATTAACTACAAAGACTATTTAATGTCTTGGCTAACATTGTCATGAAATTTTTTCCTATTTTTAATTAGATTTTCCTGTATTCCAAAAGATAAGTAGATCCTTTGTTTAGATGATAAAGATAATTTTCCAGGTCACTTCTAAAATATCTTCTAATTTTTTATTTCCCTGGACATCTTTCCACAGCCAGTGGTAACATTCTTGCTGACATACTCACATCGTCTATCTCCGTCCCAAAGGTGATGAGAAGTTCTGACAGATAGAGACACATAAGCAACCATGCCTACGGCTGCCAACTTGGACATATGTACAGAGCAGAGAGCATGCTAAAGTTCCTTATGCAGAGAGCCAAGAGCCCACTGACATTCACCAATGACTAAAGAACATGTCAATATCGCTACAGTACAGTCAAGTTTGGAGTGAGCTATGTTAAAGGTTCTGGAAAGGAGAAGATGACCACCTGGGTAGGGCTCCACTCTGTTACGTATATGTGCCTCATTTGGCATCCACTTCGCATGTCTGCTGCTGGGCTTCCATCTGTCGAATTTCAACATAATGTCAGAGATAAAAACTGAAGACTCTACGGTTTCGAAATGCATTTTTCGGCTGGTTTCCTGATGGCTGGCTGGGGACATAAAATTTAGAAAGCAATTCTTGCTGAATGACTCTCTTATATAATATGTATGTTTTAATCTTAACTCTGAAGAATGCCTATTTAATCTAATCAATACAACTTTGGAAAGAGCTTAGAAAATTTAAAGATATGAAAGTTAGAGAACATAGTCCATCATCTTATCATAGAATCAGATCACATATAACTTTGAGTTAAATTTTGAAATATTTTCCCTTTTATCTATTGAATGTGCACCTGAAAAAAAAAATACGGAATTAACTGGAATGTGATTTAACTTGCAGTGTATATGCTTAATATTTTTCATAGTAAATAAATCTAAGACCTTGAAAATATTTCCCAATTGTATTTAACTAAAACTTTCAAAATTCATCTATAGTATTATCTTTCACCCCTCCTTAACTATATTTAGCCATATCGTTCA
>NW_011891159.1:0-10014 GCF_000151845.1 Pteropus vampyrus
TTATCCTACAGTGAGTTAATACATAGTAAGCACTGGAACCACACCTGTCACAAGTCGCTTAGAAATATGTGTTATTCTCACTGAACTGGGTGGAAAGTTCCTCCCTTAACATTCAAGGTGCTTCTAAACTTGGCTCCAACTGGCTCTCTGCCCTTTCTTCTGCGGCTTTCCCAAGAGTACAGCACTATATCGTTCCAATCTCCCCGACTCCCACCAGATACTTGCAAGTGTGTTGTGCTTTCTTCACTTTTCTCCCCTGCTTTCGCTGTTGCTGGAGTTCTCCCTGTTCAGAAAGTTCATCTCTCTACCGACCCCTAGCGGTCAGCACAGTGACAGGCATAGGCCAAGGCGCAATAAATGCTAGCTGTTATCGATATTATGGTTTTCAATGGCATGATTAAAAATATCCTTCCAATCTCAATTTCAAAAGCCACCTCCTTCACGAAGCTTTTCCCAATTCCCACATGTCTGAGACATCGCACTCCTCTGAGCTACCACAGACACTTGTCCAATCTACCCCAGGCCACTACCCACACTGGCAGGCGATTTATCCAATACAGTAGCCACCAACACATATGGCTGTTGAGCATTTGAAATGTGGACTACATCGAGGCCTGCTGTAGGTGTAAAATACATCCATATTTAAAAGACTTTTTATAAATAAAAAATACAAAAATTTTTATCAAAGTTTTATATTTATTGATTGCATGTTGGAATAATATTTGAATTTGTTAGGTTAAATAACTACATTATTCTTTTTATTTTAATTTAAAATTGTATGCGTGATTTTCATTATATTCCTCTTAGAGAGCACTATCCTAAGGTAGAGTTATTTTTAACAATGTTCTGATTTTATATGTGATGCATATTCGCAGTATAAAGTTGAAAAATATAGAAAAGCACAGGGTAGAAAAGGAAAATCTTTTCATTCTCACCATGCAGAAAGAAATACTACTGTATATCCTCTAGGATTTTTATTTATAAATATATGTTTTTGACAACATATATTTTTTGACAGTCAGGATTCTAATCTAAATGTTTTGTCGTCTGCCTTTTTCGTTTAACATAGCATAAATTTTTCCTTTTTCATTAAATATTCTTCTACAGCTTCATTTTTAATGGCTGCATAAGTATCTTGTGTACAGATGTACCATACTCCATTTAGCTGATCTGTAAATGTGCCAGAAACAGGCTAGACGCTCACCAATCCTGTTTCCTCTTCTTGGCCATAATGGAAAATTACATTTCCCAGCATCCCTTGCAGATAGTCTGGCCACATGACCAGGTTCTGACTAACAGAATGTGGTCAGAATGATGTAAGCCATAGTCAGCCTATAACAAGTCCAGCATCTCTCTTCACTCTCTCTTCGTTCATCCATTGGATGAATGTGGGGGTCTGGAGGAGGTCTTTGAGGTTCTGGATGATAGAACTACAAGACAGAAGAAGCTAGGGTCCCTAATCGCTGTGTGGAAAGCCATCAAACAACCACCTAAACTGTGTCATGAGCAGAAAAGAAACTGTTTATTTTGTTAAGCCACTGCAATTCGGTATTATTTGTTAGAGCAAGGTAGTGTTAATTCCCTTTATAGCTAGTATTGGGTATTTGGATTGCTTCCCATTTTTTTTATTATTGGTATTTTATTTATTTGTATTTTTAAGATAAATTCTTAGATGTAGAATTACAAGGTCAAAGGTACATACCTTTTATAACTTTGGGAAACAATTGGCAAAATTCCTTTCAGACTTCTTGTATTCCTTACTATATGGGAAGTCATTGGAGGCATTTCACTTCAATTACTTCTAAGTATCTTGTAAGTAATATTAAGCAAAGTATTTATTTTAATGTTAATATTTATGTTAAGTATTAAGCAAATTAATTATTCTGCTCAAAAGGCATATGCATAAGAAAATACGTCGCTATCAAAATCATCACTTTGAAGCATAGATTTCAGAAACTGCATGAATTGTGCGGGAGCTTCCAAGAAATAAGGATTATAGAAAAATGGCAGCAAGTGATATCCAAGTGCTTAGCTGGGATCTTCTGTTTAAAAAGAAGGTGTTTTGTTTCTCTGATTGCCATGGACCGAGTGAGCCAGTTCAGATATAGATCTCCCATACCATGGGTTGCTGAGATGCAAGTGGCAACTGCAAATTTTTTTTTTTTTTTGCATCTTTTTGTTTCTCTGTGGATTCTCTCTGTGAATCTTATTGCATACATCCGTGCTATGCACTTTTCATGTACCACAAACTGGTGATTTATTTGTAAGTACATTTGGTCCTTTAGGAGATACAAATGTTAGATTTGGGAGGAATGAAAATAAAACTAAATGACCTTTAAGATTATTTCCAAATCTAAAATTCCACGTGAGAGGTTCGGCAAGGAAATAAACAGTTATCTTGTGCATGGGCCCACTCTGAAAGAAATCACAGACCAGTCTGGAGGTCAAATTTCGGTCTATTGGGAACTTAGTTTTCTAGAAGCCCAAGCAATGAAAATAGCTTATCTTTTTTTCAACCACAAACCAAGTCTGTTTCTTCACGTTAAAAATTACTGAAGTAACTTCAAATCCCTATTACCCAACAACCCAAGTTTATGCCCAAAATTCTTTCAGAAGAATATGATTTCATTTCGAGTGGAATTGAAGATTTCAAGTTCTCGAGATGCTAAGAACAGCAAAACCCAGATTCTGGTTCTCCTATAACAAGAAAATTCTCATGTTATTATAGTAAGAACTTCTACTGAGTAACAATAAAAAAAATAAAAAATAAATGTACATTCCAAATGAACGGGACCAACATGGTTTCTGATCTTATTTCTAGAAATTTTATTAATGAATCAAGCACAATGACTACTGAAGGATAAGAAAGAATTCTATGATATCCTTTCTTGAAAGAAATTTAAGTTATAGACAAATGGATTCCAGAATACCCCAAGGTAACAGACCAGTTGAAAGATTAAAAGATTAAAAAAAAAAAAAAAAAGATTACTTTTTTATTTGATGCCAAACAACTTGTGGCTGGGTTTGTTTTCTCTGGCTAAATTGACTTGACTGCCCAGCTATTTAGTGTCACAAAGACACTCTTCATTATGGAGGATGAAGAAGGAAATAGTATCTTGTAACCAAATATCATGCCTCTTGAACAAGTCAGGAAGAAATGGGCTTTGGAAGAGCAAAGCTGCTGACATAAACATTTCTTTGTTTTATTTGGACCTTTTCCACTCTTCTGTGGTTATATGATGATCCTTGAACTGTCAAACTATCATCTTCTCATACTAGTCCAATGGTGGGGTTCTAGGTGAGAGGTGACATCCTCTAAACTCTTGCAATCTTCCCCCCACCCTGCCCCCACACACACATTCTCAGGTAAAGCCAAGGCTATGAAAGACTTCTCTGGTGGAAGAGACCCTAACAGATCAAAGAGCACTAGAGCTGAAACATGACACAGGAGGAAAATGAGGCACAAATAATTATCTTAGTTTCTGAGTCAACTGTCTCCCACCTCCCCATCTCTCCTCCCAGAATGGAAGTTCTAAGAATCCATGAATCTTATTCTTCATTCTTAGAATATGTCTGGCATTTAGAGGGTGTTCAAAATATTTTTTTTTTTGAAAGACCGAAGGAAAGAAGAGGAGAGCAATGAAACTCTTGTTGGAGAAATTTTTTTTAAGAAAAAACAAACTTGCCAGATCTCACACCTGGGTGGTCAGTATTGACTAATAACATATATGAGATGCAGCACCCAAAGTAGAAACAAGAGCAGAAGCAATCATAGAACAAGACTTTCTAGACAGAAAGCAGGTTTCTAAATTATATCGACTTACACCTGAGAAACTGATCTCAAAAAAAAAGGGGGGGGCAGGAAAATACTAATTGGCAGTAAAGTGGAGCATGTGCCTTTTATTACGAGCACTTTCTCTGCCATGTTGCACGAGCCGCTTTCTGTACATCTGTATCAGTTTGAGGTATGAGAACAGCTACCCAAAGTCACATCAAATGACACACTTCAAATATTCTTTGCCATTGAGTATACATTTTAAGTAATGGAGTCGCTCCCGAGATTTATTTACATAATAAAAGCATCCGATGGATCCATTTTGCATGGCGTTAATCGTGAGTGGGCTGCAAATGAGTGGTTTGACCCCGTGACTGTGGGGACAAAGAATCAAGGCAGAGTGGAAGTCTTCTTCCTAACCGAGGAAGAGTTTTATCCACACAAATTCCATTGCCTTTCTTAACGCTCGTGTCATTGGTGATTCTTCCTCATTCGCGGACAATCACCCAGTGCTCGGCCCTTGGTGGGTATTCAGTAGTTTACTGCGTTTATTAAGTTTAATATAATCCCCCACCTCTGTGTTGAGCAGCTGTCCCAAAAACACTTCGCCTACCCTCAAAACTGGAGCCTGTCGCTCTTGCAGTCCCCTTCCCTTGTCCTGGCCACCTTCATTTTGGCTCTTGCTATGTAAGGTACTTGGGAAAATGAGTGCTCTAATCATAATCTTTAAGATCTCTGCAGAAAGTGTCTATACCTGGAATTTCCTCATTACTTTAATGTCCTTCTAGTCATAGCTTTGTGGGCCTATTATGTGTAAATTAGAAACACATTATTCCACCAGCAAAGCTTTTCTTTCAAAAGCATAGAATTTTATAACCTGTCACAATCTATTAAATTCTGAATTGTTTGTACTGAAACTGACTTTTTTCTGTAAGAAGATGTCAAAGGATCTTAATTTCAGCTAATTCTGGCAACCGAAACGAGTCTCCTCTACTTAATAGCTGGCAGTGGTCTCCGCAGTAAAATGCTTCCAGGAACAATTGGAAATTACTAAGATAATAGTGTGTTTCTTTAGATTAGTATCACCTCTGAAATGTGAAGCTTTTGCCAATTCAAAGCTCCTTCGCTGTCTTTCTAAAACTGAATTTCCTGAAAAGTTCTTATATATTAAGAGTTGACGTAAGTAGACGACAGCGAACAGGAAAGCTAATGGACAGAATGTGAGTTACCTGTAGAGAGCTCTAGAATTTCATATGGGCTACTTCCAAATAGGAGAAAACTTGGCAGGCATGAGTTTGGAATTCTCTTTCGTTTGTTCCTCTGTTCAGAACCTGAAACTATTTTTTATTGCTGCAGCTTTTTGGTTTCGTAGCCATCAACTGGGACGATACGTTTTGGGTGGGAAAAGCATCCCTTCCTTCACAGCCAGCTCATAAAGTGTGATGTAAACTCAGCACTGGAGTGAGGAGTGTGCCATTAGGCATCCAATCTCTGACTTTGGACATTAATTTAAATATCTAACACCAAGGAGGTGGCGTTGGGCAAACCAAGAAAAACTCTATGCTTGATGCTTGATGAAGAGAAGTGACTAATAATAGCTAATGTTAATTAAACACCAGGCAGGACAATAAATGCTTTATGTGCAATGTGTTACTTAATCATCTAAAAAAAAAAGCCTATAAGGCAGGTCACTGGATTATTCTCATCATACGGAAGGCCTCCCTAAGACTGAAGAAAGAGAGTTAAGATTTGAATTCAAGTCACCCTTCCAAAATTAAAGATCTCATTTAAATTTTTTTGTTCCGGAAATGACCATCAATTTCTGCAGCATGAGCTGGCTTGGGTCGTAATGGAGACCCTGAGCCAGATTTGTAAATTTCGGCTTGGTACTCCCAGGTCTCATTGCATTTATGTGGTCACAGAGCTTTCGGTCTCCATTAAGAAGGGATGGTGTGTGTCTGCAGATATCCCAGACAGACACGTCACAGAGAGAGTCCCAAGGCACTCCAACCGACTGGCCAATTCAGTCAGGTTAGGGTTAAACGGCTCCAATCAATGGGTTGTCTTAGCATCGTGCCAATGACGTTTTAGACAAAGAATCCACTCGTCTCTGTAAATCCATCATTCCAGCAGCTTGGTCTTCTGTAAGCAAATCAGTCGGTGGATGTTTTCACTTTTCTCTCAATCTCTTTTTACATCGTATGATTTTCCTTGCTTATTTTTCCTGTTTCTTTGAAGCATCCTGCCTGAACGACTCTGAGCTTGTTATAGAATGATTATACCAATTACTCTCATGGTAATGCCAAATGCTGGTGTGCTTAATTTAACTGTTAGTAATAAAAATAATTACATTTCACCCAAAATAATGGCATACGTTTGCCATGCTTCATGAGTTATAATTGTTTTATTAGCTTTTCTCTGCATGTGATTTCCAATAAAATTCATTCTCGATAATAAAATTCTCACAAATAAAATGCTCGATTTTACTATTTTATGTGACCGAGAAACTTGTACAATAATATTCCCTTTCGGATAGATGTAATTTGGATGTATCACACTTGAACAGGGCTATCTTTTAGTCTGATGACATTCGGGTTGCAATTAATAGGAATTCACTCAAACTAGATGAAAAACAAAATGCACATTTTCAGGAAAGAGTTTTAAAAATAAGAACCAGAGCAAAAAGGATATGCCAATTAACGAGAAAGTTCCATTAATAGGAACATCCTTTTGTAAAGTGTTCTAGCTCATCAAATTCTGTTCTTCTGTGTGTTCATTCATTCACTCATTTATTCCATTAAGATGGACTAAGCGTCTGTGATGCACCAGGTGCTGGAGAGACACGGGCAGGGGCTCCAGGATCCTTGCTCTCGAGAAACATCGTCTTCCCTCTCTTCCTGTTCCTTCCTACTGAGCATCTTCGTGTGTGTGCTGTTGAAGCGTCACTGAAAATGATGCAGAAGAAAAGGGTGGGGTGAGGAGAAGCTGTAAAATGGTAACTCACTTCTGAATCTCTTAAAGATTAACTTTGGAAACCCCAACTGTGGGCTTGGTTAAGATGAGTCTATAAACATATTCCTGTGGAATGCCCTACTCATCAATTGCGGGGCAAGCACGATTCACAGCTTTAAAAAGTGAGCTCGGAAGTCACTAAGAATTAAGACACAATCGTTTCTTTTGAATGATACATGAGGCCGCAACAGTAGAAATCTCCTAATATATCTGTGACTGTTAACTGGTTGCTCTGTCCAAATACACGTGTGGTGGTTCTACGAATTTGCATGTGCATCCTCTCAGTCACACAGACAACTGGTAGAAGTCCAGATTTCTGGGCTCTGTATCCAGAGTTTCTCATTCCTTAGATTCTAGAGGGAGCCCAGTAATTCGCGTTCCTAACAAGTTCCCAGGTGATGCTGCCACTGCTGGTCCAGGGACTACATTTGGAGGACCATTGTTGTAAATAAATGTTACTCAAAGTGCCAACTGCCGATGTGACCTATTTATTCCCAGTCTGTGACAAGATAAGTACAGAAAGTACTGAATCAAAGGATGCTTTGGGAATCTTTTCTAATTTGAGACTGCCATGATGCCCAAGTGCATGATCAGTGGGTGTATCTCAATAAACAGGATGTAGGTGAGCTCGGGACTGTCAGATTTGCACTGTGAGTCACAGGAGGCACAGGCTACATGCTAGATATGCACAGAGAGCCCACATTTTATTCTGTGAAAAACTGAAAATAGAAACCACTGGTTGTTCACCACAGACATTCGAGAAGCACTGCTTTCTAAGCCATCATGTTGCATTGCTTCATTTTAAAAAATTGGTTAACACTCAAATGAGTCAAGGTCATTCTCTCTCACAAAGTATGGGGTGGGCAGGACGGGAAAAGAGCTGAGTCTTGTCCTGGCATTCTCTCTCCCAGAGGCCAGGCGAAACAGACAGGGCTATAGAGACCGGCCCCGGGTATGACACTACATATCGGTCAGCCAAGGGCCCTAGGAGATCAGGCCTTTTTTGAGGCCAGAGGCCTGGAAAGAGAAAGTACCCAGTCAGAATTTAGGATCCTCCTTCCTGTACAAGAGTCAAACTGGACAAACAGGAAGGCTGGATGCTTGCCAGTGAGGTCAACTTGTGCCCTTCAATTGCAGGCAGTCAGGGAGACTTGAGGCCCAATACAGAAGGTTCTTAATTGTCAGTTATCTTAACCACACATCTGGGAAATTAACTTTATACCTGGGCTCAGAAGCTTGGGCATGATGAGGTCTGCAGGGGGTGACTGACAGCAGTCCCGGCCATGGGTGTCCTCATGAAGGCTGAGCCCGGAAAAAGGAAAAGCAAGAAAATCATCTTCTTGATCTCACCTACTTGGGCTGGCATTTTCTTTTATCTCTTTAAACACTTTGATTAAAGTTTCCAATGATCCGATTCCTAGTTGTCAGGATTCAGCTATTCTCAGCCCTAAATTTTAGGGTCTTCTTGGGCTGGCTAAGGCGAGTCCTGTGCGAATGGGCCTCCTTCATGATTTCAAAGCCTGATGAATGTGCCTCAGATCGACTCTGCTAACTGTCTTTTCAAATGGATCTCCTAAAAGTGCTACGATTTTACTAGCAGTGATTTATTTTTTAATATTTTGTACTTCAAGCTCTGATACATTCAGTGTTCTCTCTAAGCACTTGTACAAATTAGATGGCAGTTGGAGGAGTTTAGCATTTTCACATGTTCGAGACGTCAAGGCCTGATAAGCAGCCATGGCAGCTGTCTGCTTTTCTTGTCCCCTGCCCTTCTCTAAAGCCCGGCTTGGCTGGAGTCACCCCAACAAGCAGTTTTCATTACCCTGTATCTAGAAATAGCCATCAGCTTTGTTCTCATGGCCTCTAATCACTAATTCGAAAGTGACCTTAAGTGCCCACCAGCTACCTCCTGGGGCCTCCACCTTCCAGCCAGAACTAACTGCCCCAGAAATGCTGCATCCTCGCTGAGACCTAGTGATGCTCCAGGCTGCTGATAAAGGTGTGAGTTTCAAGACAACCGGCAGAAAGACGACCAGTGTACACACACTGTTCGTGGGTCAGATAGACCCAGGTTTGATTATTGCTGTAACATTTAGAATGTTTTTGATTCCAAGTGACAGAAAAATCAAATCAAACTGGTTTAACAGCAAAGGAAATCAGTGGCTCATATTAGACCACAGACAGAGCAGGCTCCTGAGTTTGTTGATCCAGGAGTTGAAGGATGTCAGTGGCTCTTCTCTCCACTCTACTGTTTTAGCTTCATTCTCAGACTGATTCCTTAATTTCCCTATGCGGCAGGATGGCTGTGAGCCACAGTCAGGGCTTCCTCATCAGGAGCCAGCAGGGAAAGAAGAGGCAGATCTGGTCTCCACCAACCAGAGAAGCAGAATCAGTCACTTTAGTGTGATTGGCTAGGGGAATGCCCTGCACTAATTGGCTACAGTCTGGTTCGTCTGAGCCAATCACTGGGCAGAAGAAGTAGGATTACAGTGGTTGATTTAAACCAATTAGAGTTGCTCATTACAGTCGGGGATGGGGCCGATGGCACCAAAACCAGAAGTATGCTACACCCGAGGGGAGGCAGGAATAGATGCTGGGGTACAACCATCACGGTCATGGTGCTGGCTCTGCTGCTTGCATTCTCTCTTCATCTAACCTCTCTAAGCCTGTTTTCTCATCCATAAAATAAAGATCATGTTGGAATCCACATCTCTGGCTGTCTGTGGTAGAGATTAGGATAACAAGGAGCTTAGCACGGTGCCTGGCACACTGTGAGTGCTCAGTAAAGATTATGAGGGAGAAAATAAGCTAAAGTCACTACCCACTGGGTCTGGACATTACAATCTCTCATAGCCTTGTTTCAAAATGACCGTTCTCCCTTCTTTACGGGAGTGAAATGGCTATAAATTTACGACAAAGACTTTCAGAGAGACTGTTTAAATGCTGACTTATCTGGATAATATTTAAGAGAAGATACTTAAATGAGACAATTCTAAAACATATAAAGAGTATCTCTCAGTAGCAGTTTAAGAATAGAAAAAATAATAATGACAATATTAAAACAAAAAAAAAGATAAAATGAAGAAAAAGAATATGGAAGAGAAGGAGTAGTCACAATTTATCGAGCAACTCGATGTTACACTAGGCACTTCACGTGAGTCCCGAGCCCCTGAGAGTTGGTTTTATTGTACCTATTTGTATACTAGAAACAGACACTTACAGAAGGG
>NW_011891159.1:10645-13145 GCF_000151845.1 Pteropus vampyrus
ATTCATGTGGCTTGAGATGCTCAGAAAGGGGAGGGAGGAGACCTGGTTTGTGTAAATTCAAAAGCTATCAGACAGCTTTGCTTTTTGATTTTTTTCCTCTGAGAATTGGAAAATAGCTTCTCAGGGGAGTTCTTTGGATTACACTTGACAGTCAGGTGAGCTATTTTGTTTAAAGAGCTTCAGTTCCATTTGGGCTGTCAGTCTCCTGCCCTCAAATGGGTGGGGCAGGGGACCGAGGCCCATTTTCAAGTTTAAATGCAAGCCAATCACTGCACTGCAACTACAGCCAGAGACTATCAGCAATAGGAGGTCTTAGAGCATCGGGCTTAATCTCTTCACCTTGTAGAAGAAGAAACTGAGGCTTAGAAATACAAAATGGCTCGTCAAGCAGCTGGTCACGTGGTATAACCTATAATCCAGTCCATAACTGCCTTCTAATAAAACAATATTGTTACGAGGGAAGAGACACTTTTCTAAGCGCTTTATACATTATCTTATTTGATCCTCATAAAAGTCCCAGAACACTAGGACTTGTTGCCATCATCCTCATTTTATAGGTGAAAACACTGAGGCACAGAGAGGTTAAGTAATTTGTCCAAGGTCACACAGTCCTAAGCAGCAGAGCTAGGATTCTACTCCAGGTTGCCTGGCTCAGGAGTCCCTGATCTAACCACTTTGTTCTAAGGCCTCTTTGTGCTGCCTCATTACTTATGGAATAATGCCCCAAACTCCTCACTTTGCAACGTAAGACCTTCTATGATCCTGCCTCTCCTGACTTTCTCAACTTTATTTTTGCCACTCCCCATAATTCTGACAAACTTATAATCATACCATGAGATATATTCATATTCAGATACTAAAAGTGATAACTATTCTCTAAGCCAGTTGTTTCCAAATACCAGTTCATAACAAGGTTTTTATGGACTCAAAAATATAAGGGCAATGATAGAATGCGTGTGTACGTGTGTCATATGTGATTATAAATTTGCGCATGTCATTTCTCGGGAAGAAATGTCATTTATTCAAAGAGTATAAGCTCTTGCTCTTTTAATATTATCAAGGGCGAGAGGAAAGGGCAAGAAAGGTTCTTTCTTCTACAAAATAAGTGTCATATTGGGGAAAATCTTGGGAGACTATATTTCAATTTCCTTAATTTTTTGACATTTTCCTAGATTCTCGGTTTATTTATTTTGTTTAATTAACTCATTCAAAAGCTAGTCACATTCTATCTGACCTCACTGGGAAAATGACCCATGCCCTAAACTGTCCAGTCCGGAACATCCGCCCAGAGCTAGTAGGGCTCAACCCTATTAGAAGTGCAGAGCAGACCTGTCTCCTTAGCAGCCTCTTCTTCCGAGCTCTGCCTTCCACCCAAGGCTCCCGTGCTCCCAAACAGCCCACGGTGGGCCCAGTGCTGACATGGAAGTCATGTGAGAAGTGATCCGTACTCCAGATCACTCTCCTCTCTCCTGGCATCGGCTCTCACCTCCCAGCAGGGGGGAAGGCATGAGCAGCTATGAGACTTCACTGCAATACTTTCCTCAGGGGTGCTGTCATGACAGAACGGGACACTTGTTATTCCAAAGGGTAATTTTCTATCATGGAATTTCAGGCAGAATACAGTAAATAATTCCAGGCAGCATTGGAGAGCTAGTCTTGAGCTGAGAATCCACAGGTGTCCCTCTTGAATGTTTGTCCTTGACCTAACCAAGCTGCTGGAAACACCAGAGCACTATTCTAATGACACCATAGGAAACAGCCCTCCGCATGAATTGAGAGATAGAAATCATTTAAATACCTGTGGAGGAAATGGATCAAAGGAATAACGATCCTCTCCTGGCTATAACCACAATATAGACAGTGCACTTCTGTCTCCCTTTATTTCTTTCACTCCCTATATAATCTCATCTCCCTTTCCACTCTTTATTCTTTGTCTTCCTCTTGCTACAAAAAAATTTGATTCAAATACTTGAAAACTGTATTTAGTTTGTACATCCACATGTTGATATTCTCAGTAGGTTCTATGATCTCATGTGCAATCTGGGGAGTAGACTTTTAAACTTTTATTAGGAAGAACTAGCAAAAGATCAAGGACCTTTGACTAAAAACATAGCAAACCTTATTAAAATAGTATTCTTTAATTTTTCTCTTGAAAACTTAGGGAAAGGCCACTAAAGGCCCAAAGAGAAGAAAGATGATGATGTGCAGAGGGAGGGATACAAAGGGAAAAACCAAGCAATATGACTTACAGAATCCACAGAGATAGAGTATTATCAAGTTACGGTCCAGGAAATGTTTTTGCTCTTCTTACAGGGTTCAGTTATACTGAACTATCTGAGAGAATCGATGCTCGTCTTGGGAGATGTGTGCCTTTAGGACAAGAGACATGACTAAAACTCAAGGTGTCTAGTAGATTCAAGTAGATGAGCCCATGCCACTCCAGAGATGATTTATATGCCACTGCACCCCACAATGCTACTTACCCTTCTATGGGATTGGG
>NW_011891160.1:0-2098 GCF_000151845.1 Pteropus vampyrus
TCTGGGGCTTTTCATTTTCCTCAGGTGATCATTTAGGCAAATGTCCCAAACTGAGTCATAGATTTGGAGGTTTCCATCCCAGACATCACTTGAGCCATAGCTCCTTTGTTTCCTGGAACAGAACCTGTTGGTTGACTCTTTGGCAGATGACTAAGGGCAGAATGACTTTAGAGTCGGATTACCAAGGTCAGAATTGTAGAAAGCAAAGTGAGTCTGTCTCCTGGGGGAGGGGCCCTGTGCTTACAGGAAGGTGAGTCCTGAGTGTGTGGCTAACAGAGGTGGAGGGTGGAAGATGGACACAGTGACCCTCCTCGGTTAAGGACAGTTTCTGTGAACCAGTTTGAAATGGAAGTGCTGAGTGAGAGGAAGGAGCATGTCGAATGAGAGGTGCCTTAGATACCTGGGCTACAGATACATACCTTGGAACTCAGTGAAGCCAAAGACAGCATAACTCTGAATCTAGAAGAGTCTCGAAGTCCTTGTCAGCTGCGGGTGAAAGTTACTAAGGTGGCTCTTGGTTCAAATGAAGGTTCATTATAGAATTACCTTATTCTATGCAGCCCGGAGACTTGAAAGAGTACCTCGGCTCAATATTGGACTCATTTCTGGGGAACAGTGGGGCATTCTAGAAAACACCCGACCTTCAGGACCAGAAAGACTATGTAAATTCCTGTTCCATCACTTTCTAGCTGAGCAACACTGGCAACATTATCTTACCTGCTAAGCTTCAGTTTCCTCATCTATGAATCATTGGATTCTACCTACCAAGCTCACAGCGTGTTTTCACATCAGTTATCTCTTGGCAACCATGCAAAGTCGATATCGTGATGCTCACTTTATCAACGAAGATGCTGAGCCCCAGGAGGGGTCACCTGCCCAGTCCCACACACCTGGCTAGTGTCTCAGTTGAGCAGATCTTTACTGGGCTCCTGGCACTTGCTTTTCCCACCACCCAGTGCTGCCTCTTACCTCGTCTCTGACCGGGCAAATGAGAACACAGAGGCAGAGAAATATTGCATTCTAGAACAGCCAAAATCCAAATGTACAGAGAAAGAAAGTAGACTAGTAGCTGCCTGGGGCCGAGGTGGGAATGGAGATTAACTGTAAATTGGCACAAGAGATCTTATTGAGGGATGAAAATGTTATAAAACTGATTCATGGTGATGGCCGCACAGCTCTGTAAATTTGCTATAAAGCATTGAATTGTATACTTGAAGTAGGTGAATTTTATGGTACGTATTAAATATACCTTAACAAAACTGTTAAGAAAAAACCAAGATTATAAAGTACTCATTATCTTAGAAAGCATTGTCTTATTCGCCAATCGTATTTGGAAACAATAAGTATTAGCTTATTTCCTTTAAAACGTGTTCCTTGCGATTATTGATTTAGAAAAAATAGAAGGATCCACTGTCCTCCATAGTAACCATTAGCAACATGGTTAATATCTGCTTCATGTTGTTCTCACTGTGAGACCACAGGTTGGCAATGGTGAGATTGGTCGATATGAGAAGTAACACATGTGAACAGCTGGCACGGAGGTAACACAGTGCGAGCTCTCACAAATGGCAGGGTCGGAGACCTGGAAAGTCCTACATACCCTGCCATTAGAGGATGAGTAATTAGCAGTGGGCACGGCTGTTGTGAAATTAGCAATAGCGTACAAAAGCACCTATACTCCTCCTGGCACTCAATAAATCAAGGCCATTACCATTTTTATTCCCACAGGGTCCGCTGAGTCCACTGGCTCTCGGTGGTGCAGCAGAAACTCTCCTCCTCAGGGGACCCCACCGCACCCCCAGGTCCCCAGTCTGGCTGGACAAATCCTGTCCACTATGCTATCAGTGGCATGTGGCAGTGCCCCATTGCTAATTCTTGCATATGAAAGACAAGGAGGGGAAAATGCCAACAAGATTGTATTTTAAGAAAGGGCAGTGCCTGCGGGGCTGCCCGTGCGGAGTTTATACTTGGTATTTTGTGGTGGCTGATTCTACCGCTCCATCCAATTAGAGCTGGAAAGTTGAAAGAGCAGCTCCTCATGGCTGTTGTTTAAAAGAGTAACACTGATACATTTTTGAAAGTGGAGTGGCCGCACATT
>NW_011891160.1:2148-4513 GCF_000151845.1 Pteropus vampyrus
GATGCTCACTTTATCAACGAAGATGCTGAGCCCCAGGAGGGGTCACCTGCCCAGTCCCACACACCTGGCTAGTGTCTCAGTTGAGCAGATCTTTACTGGGCTCCTGGCACTTGCTTTTCCCACCACCCAGTGCTGCCTCTTACCTCGTCTCTGACCGGGCAAATGAGAACACAGAGGCAGAGAAATATTGCATTCTAGAACAGCCAAAATCCAAATGTACAGAGAAAGAAAGTAGACTAGTAGCTGCCTGGGGCCGAGGTGGGAATGGAGATTAACTGTAAATTGGCACAAGAGATCTTATTGAGGGATGAAAATGTTATAAAACTGATTCATGGTGATGGCCGCACAGCTCTGTAAATTTGCTATAAAGCATTGAATTGTATACTTGAAGTAGGTGAATTTTATGGTACGTATTAAATATACCTTAACAAAACTGTTAAGAAAAAACCAAGATTATAAAGTACTCATTATCTTAGAAAGCATTGTCTTATTCGCCAATCGTATTTGGAAACAATAAGTATTAGCTTATTTCCTTTAAAACGTGTTCCTTGCGATTATTGATTTAGAAAAAATAGAAGGATCCACTGTCCTCCATAGTAACCATTAGCAACATGGTTAATATCTGCTTCATGTTGTTCTCACTGTGAGACCACAGGTTGGCAATGGTGAGATTGGTCGATATGAGAAGTAACACATGTGAACAGCTGGCACGGAGGTAACACAGTGCGAGCTCTCACAAATGGCAGGGTCGGAGACCTGGAAAGTCCTACATACCCTGCCATTAGAGGATGAGTAATTAGCAGTGGGCACGGCTGTTGTGAAATTAGCAATAGCGTACAAAAGCACCTATACTCCTCCTGGCACTCAATAAATCAAGGCCATTACCATTTTTATTCCCACAGGGTCCGCTGAGTCCACTGGGTCTCGGTGGTGCAGCAGAAACTCTCCTCCTCAGGGGACCCCACCGCACCCCCAGGTCCCCAGTCTGGCTGGACAAATCCTGTCCACTATGCTATCAGTGGCATGTGGCAGTGCCCCATTGCTAATTCTTGCATATGAAAGACAAGGAGGGGAAAATGCCAACAAGGTTGTATTTTAAGAAAGGGCAGTGCCTGCGGGGCTGCCCGTGTGGAGTTTATACTTGGTATTTTGTGGTGGCTGATTCTACCGCTCCATCCAATTAGAGCTGGAAAGTTGAAAGAGCAGCTCCTCATGGCTGTTGTTTAAAAGAGTAACACTGATACATTTTTGAAAGTGGAGTGGCCGCACATTAGCTCCAGTTGGTGCCTGGGTAGGAACAGAAAGTTTACATGTTGGTTCTTACCAAGGGTTCACATAGCCCCCACGTTGTCTCCAGAACCAACTGTGGTTATAAGAAAGAGAAAAGTCACCTCAGAGGTGCTTGAGGCCTTCGTACCACTTGTCTTAACTGGGTTCCTGCAGAAGCCGGGGGACGAGGGTTTGAATGCAAGTAGCTCATTTGGGAGATGACCTCCAAAAGCATCAGCGGAGGAGCGGGCAGTAAGACAGAGAAGTGTGGAGAGCCCCAGCAGGGCACTTACCTCTGGAGCTACGGGGACTGTGAGGAAGGAAGCTCTAGGAGACTCTCAAAGTTGAGTGAGCATGCATCAGAATCACCCAGCAGGTGAGTGAAAACAGTTTCTGATTCAGTAGCTCTGAAGTGGCTGGGGCCTGAGAATATGCATTTCTGTCAAGTTCCCAGGTGATGCTGATGCTGCCGGCCCTGGGAACCACACTTTGCGAATAACAGCAAAGAGCATGCTTCATGCTTTGGAGGGTGAGACCCAGGGGTGAGGAGTTGGGATATTTATCTACCAATTCCCTCCTCTCATTGGTTGAAGGCTGCTCCTGGGGTGGTTAAGTCTTTGGTGCCCTGTGTACCAGTCGTGCAAGGCCCTGCAGCCAGAGAAAGCCCTCAGGCTGAGAGTAACAGGGCTCGCTGTAAGGAGCCACAGGGCTGTATGGAAGCAGAGTGCTGGGGCCCCCAGGGGCTTGCCACACCACCTCTAGGAACAGTGTCTCTAGGGAAAAATCACACACCCTTGAGTTAGATGAAAGAGCACTACAACACAGTAGCATTAAAAAAAAAAGGGTCACTACCCCAGCCGCTCTTGGACTCACAGCTGTGTGACTAAGAACAAATTTTTCACCCTCTCTAGGCCCCAAGCTGGAAGATTTCCAAGACCTGATCTGTCTCGAAAAGTCCGCAGTTCTATGACAACTAGATGCGAGTTACCATCCTCAGCCACAGCCCATGAAACATTCAGCACGCAGCAAGCAAAGCTCCAAGAAAGAACCTGCATGTACATTTGTTGCCTCTGCCCAGTTCTTCCCCCAGGATGTG
>NW_011891160.1:6508-7279 GCF_000151845.1 Pteropus vampyrus
ACCCAAGCAGGTCACTGACAGAGAGAAGAACTGATGCTTCTTACCCCATGCTGACCCACAGACTTGCCCTTCAAGACTTTCCCTGTGGGACTGGCTCAGGGGTAGCTGGGCATTTGTCTCAAGGTCCATGGAATCACCTGCACTTTATAGAAACCCAAAGAAAAGCAGCGGTGGCTTGGCTTACAGACCTGGAAACTTTGCCTGGAGGCCTTGCATCCTGAGATGGGTCCAACTTACAATTCAGCAATCTTAGAGCCTAAAGGGCCCCAAGAGACCCTATCATTATATTTTGGGCAAAGAGAGGCCTACGAAGAAAGTGATTTATTCTGAGTCACATGTCAAATTAGCAACTGTTAATACTAGATCCTTAGTAACCTTCAGCCCAACCAGTTAAGATTTGGAACTGCCTATCGGCCTTTCTTCCATTTCAAGCCTTTCTTTTCCTCCATTTAAGCAGTGCTGTCAATTAAGTTTTCTTCTTCAGGGGCCAACCATAAAAAATATTTTTTAATTAAAAAAATGTATGTTAGGGGTGATTACACATGATTTTCTTTCTTTTCAGCCTTTTCTTATTTTTTCAGGGTCTGATTAAAAGTTTCAAATTTTCAGTAGAAGGAGTAAAGATAGGTTTGTGTATTAGTCAAGATCTTCAGAGAAACAGAGCCAATTGGATAAATGGATAAACACATGTTAGATGATGATGATAGATGATAGATAGATGATAGATAGATAGATAGATAGATAGATAGATAGATAGATAGATAGATAGAT
>NW_011891161.1:0-755 GCF_000151845.1 Pteropus vampyrus
AAAAAAAAAAAAAAGGTACTGTTAATGTGACAGTTTTGAAGATTAAATAAAATGAGAAACATGAAGTTCCGAGGACCCATAAGTGTTCCATATACGGTTACGAGTATTACATCATGATTTTATGGTCACTACCCTCCTGGATCACTGCCCTGGCCTTCTCACCAGTCTCCCTGCCTCTAGACTCATCATCTCCAATCGTGCCCCTAGGCTGCTTCCAGAGACAGCTCCCTAAAGCAAGCTCTGACTGTGTCACTACTCAGCTCAAGAACCATCCATGGCTCCCTATTGCCTAGATAATAAAGTCCGACCTCCTCACTCTGGCATTAGAGACCTCCCTCCCTAGTCCTCTCTCTCATACTGCAACAAACTGACCCCCCTGTTCTCCCTTAAACAAGTCTTTTAATCATCTGGTCAGAGTGATCTGAAGGGCCCTGGCTTGAGAGGTAACCCAAGTTCTAGTCCCCGCTTTGCAACCGATTTATAATGTAACCTCGGGGAAGTTTCTTGCTCTCTCTGGGCCTCAGTTTCCCCATCTGAGAAATGGAGAGGGGTGGGGCAGGGACTGAAGTCAATCATCTAAATGCTTCATTCTAAAGCAAACATCCCACCTCTAGGAGCCAAGCTGTTACTCATCCCCAGAACCACTTGGCCTGTCCCACTTCTACCTCTGCCTCCACCTCCTCCCCACCCTCCCTCTCCGGTAGTGGGAGAGAAGTTAGCCCCCTGAGGAAGCAGAGCCTTACAGCTTCTGGGCC
>NW_011891161.1:2855-4151 GCF_000151845.1 Pteropus vampyrus
ACCAAATCTTGTTTCTGGATATGTTATAAAACTCACCATCAGATTTGAAGCTGAAAGGAGAGATGGGAAAACAGGAGCCAAATCTCGTTTTATTTATCAGTGCTGGTAAAGGAATATTTCAAGTGATAATTATAATAATTAAAAATTCTGTTATCATCTGTGAGGAAGAGGGTGCTGCTTGCCCAGCCAGCTGTGGAATGCTGAGCAGACAGAATGTTCTGATAACTGAATCCAGCTCTAAATTTCCCCCAAGTCCCAAGGTAAGACCACTGGACATTCTGGAGCTAGCAGACAGGTGACAATGTTCAGGGAGGGGAAACCCAAGGTCATCCTTCCAGGGGGACACATATAACCAGGTGACTCTCACCTATACTGGCTGGGCCAGAAGAGACAAGGGGACCCAGGAGCTCTCAGCTTCTGCCACAAGCTAAGGCTTGCCTTTGGACGTCCCTGCACCATGAGGTGACCTCACTGGGTCGTGGATCTGAAAACTCACATGGTGGGTCCCATCATAGGGTGTGTCATTTGCCAGCTCTATGGTCAGCCTGGCCTGGGCTCTGCTGATGACCCACCATGTGACACTGGGTGTGTTACCCACCTACTCTGCGTTGCCTCAGTTCTTGGCCAGTTACAAATGCCTTCCCAGCCAGCTTCAGCAGCCACCTGACAACCCACCACCACAGAAGCGCTGCGAGAATGGGACCTCATCTCCGCTGCCCACCTCTGGGTCTTCAGTGTTCAGACCAGGGCCTGGAACACAGGAGGCTCCCAAGAAATGTTTGTTAAGGACTGTAAGAATGCATAAAAACACAGGGCAAATCCATGCGGTAGGCATTCATGTCCCCATTTAACAGAGGAGGGGACTGAGGCTCAAACAGGCAAAGTGCTTGCCCAAAGACACACAGCTTGTGATGGGGGGCAGGGATTAGGAAGGGGAGGGTCAGTGGTAGGGCTCAGGAGCAGCATGGGTCCTGGGGAAAGACAGCCGGAGCTGACATGCATTTAAAAATAAATCAAATGTGTTTTACAGGCTCTAGCCATTCTTGGAGAAACTCAAGCCAGCATGTGTGAGGCCTCAGTGATGGTGGCCTTGGGAAAGAGGGGGAAGAGAGAGGAAGGGAGCAGCCTCATTTGCATAGAGGCTCAACCTCCTCCAATCAGTTGGGCTCTCAGGGAAGGGATGCCAGGGCCTGGCCAATTACCAGGAGGTTGGGAGGAGAAGCATGTGGAACAGAGCTCTTTCCAACAGGCTTTCCCCTCCTTGACTTCCTCAGTCCTCCCTACAGCCCTGCATCC
>NW_011891161.1:7644-9186 GCF_000151845.1 Pteropus vampyrus
TAGTTTAGGGGTCAGGATAGTATTTTCTGAAAGGGTGCATTTTAATCTGAGATCTGAAAGATGATCTACATGTCAAGAAGAGGAGGTACAAAGTAAGTAGCGGCCTCTGTTTTATCATTTGCCTGTCTAGAGATTCTCTCTCTTTGGTGGGACCATTACCCAGTTTTCCACTGAAAACAACTTCCCACCTACTCTCATTTCATCCATGTGGGTCTAACCCACCATCCGGCTTCTGCCACACAGTCTTGGCCATTTAGTTAATTTTACTTCCTGGCTACAGTCATCGTTTCGGACATGAGAAGATGACCCAGGAAAGACCAATGAGAATCATACCAGAAATGTTGCTAATCAGGAAAGAGAAATGCCAAGTCAGTATGATGTAATCCTAGTGTTAACAGTGCCTATTTCCCACCTAGAGTGGAGAGCATGTCTGTGAAAGACACCAATACAGAAGAGATGGAAAGACAATGTCCTGATGACATCAGTTAAGTGCCTGGATCCAGTTACACCTAAAGCCATCAACGCCCTGGATTTTTTAGGTAAATGTACCAATTAATCTCCCTCTTTCATTAGTTTGTTTAAACCAGGTTGAATTTTTTTTTTTTATCACAACAGAAATAATTCTATGTAACATTGCTCATTTCTGGCAAAGAAAACAGCATTTGAGAGGTCTCAGAGGAGAGAAGGATCGTAGTCTATTCAAGAAATCCAAAAAATGCCAGTGTGACTGATGTGTGATAGGTGAGGGGAGTGGTGAATGTCTGCATATCGTGGCTCAGGGCGCCAAGAAATCAGAGCATACAATGGGGCAAGTGGGGAGGAACGATTTAGAGAGTGAAAACATTGACAAGAGCTTCTAATTTTTTTTACAATCATTATACCCCATGACCCATTTCAAAGGCCTCGCTTCTCATTATGCCTCATGCTCGACCCTTTATCCACTCATGGAAAGTCCTGAATCAAAGACTTAGGGACAGTTATGGCTGGACATTTATGGAACATAAATACTTCTTAGTCAAATGTCCTTATTTTGTTTCATTTTAAACAATTGACCAAATGATATAAAAATACATTATCATGGTAAAAAACATCTAATAATATGAATGAAGCAAATGTCTTCATTTTAAAGAATGAGAATTGGGTCCAAGAATCCCCTTCTTGCATAGTAAGATCTTGGGATAATAATAATACCAATAATAATAGCTCACATATTCTTTTGGTACCATCTGTGTACCGGTCGGTATGCCAAGCTCTTTAATTATTTTTATTTGTTCTGCACCATAATCCTGGGAGGTAGGTATCATTATTACTCTTACTTAACAGATAAGGCAGTCATGGTACAGAGAGGTTAAGAAACTTGCCCAAGATTATATAATTAATAAAGGGAAGAGCCTGAATTTAAATTCAGGCAGTCTGGCTCCATTCCCTTATTCCTGGTCACAAGGCATAATTTGCAAGAGCAAATTTTCTTTATCAACCAGTCAAGTTTATCTACAAGACAGAAGAAAATGAGTGATCCCAGGAGTCTGAAGAGAAAAGCCA
>NW_011891161.1:11376-11904 GCF_000151845.1 Pteropus vampyrus
CGTGTGCGAGCGTGTGTGTCTGGGCCAGAGTGGTGCCAGCACAATGATGGGTTGCCAGGGAGCGCTCGGTAACAGGCGCTTCCTCCTCTCTGTCAGTTCATCCAGGTTACCTTCACCTCTGTCCCCGGAGGTGGCCTCCTGACCTGGTCACATATGGTCCCAGAGGGGAGCAGGCTTCAGTGCAGGGACCTGGGGGGATCATGGACACATCACCCCTCTTGGGGAAGACCGCCAGGCTCTACTTGCCATGAAACACAGATTCTGGAATCTTGGAGCTGGTAGGCCTCCTCTAGCTCCTCCATCCTGTAGGAACATGACACAGAGAAGTTAAGAGAGTAGGCCAAAGTCACCCAGCCCCCAACACTGGACGCTCCCCCACCAGTGCTCTGCTCTCTAACCAGCTTGGGAGGAGGGTTCTCTGCTTACAAACACCGGGACAGAGAGCCTCAAGGGTTCCTCTTCTCCCTTTTTTCCTCCCTCTGCTCTCACACTCACTCGCTTACCAGGCTGCAAAGAGCCAGGAAAGGG
>NW_011891162.1:0-2154 GCF_000151845.1 Pteropus vampyrus
GCCACCACCATGGGTTCTGGGGGCAGGCTGCCATTTTTAACTTACCAGTCAGCCACACAGATCTCGATCTGGGCGCTATCCAGCAGCTCCTGCCACATCCCCTCCATTACCAAGTCCACAAGCTGCCGCTTGAAGCACCATCTGGGAAGGGGAGATGGTGGTGGTGGGGATGGAGCAGACTGGAAATCACATCCCCCCAGAAGGCTCCCCCAACAACTCTTGTCTAAAGCCTGCTCCTCAGGGTTTCCTCTCTAGACAAGCTGTATGCTGGGCTGGGCGTCCCCATTGGCCTCTCACATCCCTCTACCATTCTCTACCCCACCCTGGTCTCCAAGAGGCTGACCTGGATACGGGCCTGTCTCTAATATTTGTGGCGACTGGAACCTAAATATAAACGGAGGCCCACATTGAGCAGGGACTGCTGGGGCCTTCTAAATTGCGGGGGCCCAAGGTCTGAGGTTTTTTTTTTTTTTTGCCTGTATGGACTCATCTCCCTTACCCTCTACTTCCTGTTGGGTTAGCCAACGGGAAGCTCCAGCAAGAGACAGAAGGGAGAAAAGAGTAAAATCAGGGTGTTTATCTTCCTGGCTCCCTCTCATGGGATCACAGTGGGAATGCTGTGTCTCTCAACAGAAGGGGACAGCTCCACAGTGCCCTCTCCTCAGTTTTCTCTGTCTTAATGTTTCAGTAACTGCTTCCTCTCCTTACCCTTGTCAGGCCTAGGGGTGGCAATGACCCTTCTCTCCACTGTTACTAGCCTGGGGGTCATGCAGTATCCCATGTGGTCTGCCTACACCTTTGTAAACAGCCCTTCAGCCCTCATTTGAATATGCCATAATAATGTAGATAGTATAGTACTGAAGGAAAAACTGATAAGTTGACCAGTGGAATGGAACAGAGTGCTCAGGGACAGACCTAGGTATGCATGGGAACTTCATAAATGATAGACAGCACAGTCGCTCCATGGGGAAGGGATGGGTGCTTTTGTAGATGGTGTTGGGAAAACTGGCTCAGTATATGGAATGTGTATGAGGGGGGAATTGGATCCTTAGCTAACACCACATTCAAAGGTGGATTAAATATCTAAATGTGAAAAATAAAACTACAAGTTTACTAGAAGAGCATATAAGAGACTACTGTTAGGATCTAAGGATAGGAAAGGATTTTTTAAAACAAAATTTCAGAAACGACTTCTAAAGCAAAAAAGAGATAAATTTGATCATATAAAAATAACAACAAAGAACACCAAATAAAGGATACCATGGACACAGTTAATACAGATGGTAAAGAGGGAGATTTCACAATGTCCGGGATGAACAAGGGAGGGACATCCAGAAGATACAAGGAATTCTTGTATATCAACAAAAATAAGATGTCAGCCCTAATAGAAAATATAAACAGGCGATTGAGAAAAAAAAGAGGGAATCCAAAAAGCTAACAAGCACATGCAGAGATGCTTAATAATTAGTAAACTGAAATATGCAAATTAAAATTAAAACAGCAATGAGATATCGCTTCACCCCTAATACACTGGCAACTACTAGAAAGCTGGATAATGCCATGTAAGAATGGTTGAGTATTGGGGCAAAGTCAAAGAAAATGGGTATGGGGTATGAGGATAAATATAATCAACCAAGCAATCAAACTATTCTGCTGTCTTCATAGCATCTATCACAATCAGAAGCTCCGGAGCCAAATTACTTGGGTTCAAGTCCCAGCTCCACCATTTTACCAGTTGTTAGTTACTCTCTGCCTCAGTTTCCTATTATAAAGAGGAGATAACAATAGTATTTATGTCACAGGGTTGTCAGGATTAAAAGAGTTATATGTAAAGCATCTGGCAGAGAGAAGGTATTCTAAATGTTGTGTTCTTGTTGTTTTATTGTTCATGTATTTAATGTCTCCCTCCACCTTACATCTAAAATGCAAATGATCTTTCTGAATTTCCTTGTATTTTGGCATATAAAACAATGCCTGGTACCTGGCGGGTCCTCAACAAATATATGTTGATTGACTGAATAAATGAATGAGGGGAGGGTGAAGGTGGGTGAGGATGAGGATGGTGGGGTTGGGTCCCCTCCCTCCTTGAGGCCCTTGCCTTAGGGATCGAAGGCCACTCACTCGAAAGAAGTCACGAAACAGGTCTGGGAAGGA
>NW_011891162.1:3234-4030 GCF_000151845.1 Pteropus vampyrus
AGGCTTTGTCCCCTTCCTCATCCTGAAATGTCAAGGTCACCAGTGACCTTCTTAGGGCTGAGCCAGTAGTCACTGTTCAGCTCTCACCTTGCTCAACCTATCAGCAGCACTTGATACAGTGGGGTTACCCCCCCCCCACCTTCACTTGGCTCAGGCCAGCCCTCTGGACCCCTCCCGTCTGCCTGGTGGCTCCTAGTCGGTTCTCCTTGGCCATTTCATCCTCCTCCCTCTGATCTTGCAATGTCAGGGATCAGCCTTCGAACCTCCAATTCTCCATCAACACTCACTCCCTTGGGGATCCCATCCGTTCTCATCACCTCTCACCTGGACCATCTGTCTCCCTGCTTCTTTTTCCAGTTGTCTTCCTCCTAAGCAACCAGGTCAGGTGTGAGCACCTGAGTCAGGTCCTGCCCCTCCCTGCTCAGAGTTTCTCCTGTGGCTCCATCTCATCGAGGGTGAAGGCAAAGTTTTCACTGTGGCCCACAAGGCCCCCTACCACATGCCCCCTCACTTCCCTGCCCTCATCGCCCCCTCACTCACCGCCTCATTCACACCGGTCTCCATACCCCAGGGCCTTTACACAGGCTATTTCCTCCACCTTAATCCAGAGGATTTCTTTGCACACCTCCATACTTCCTTCAGGTCTTTGAGCAAATGTCGACTTGTCCACGAGGTCTTCCCTGGCCATCTTATTTACAATATCAGAGCCTCATGAGCACCACCTACTCCCCTTTTTCTTATTTTATACTTCTCTAAAGCTCTTATCACCTTTGAACACACCCTGCACCTAAGTATC
>NW_011891162.1:4725-8126 GCF_000151845.1 Pteropus vampyrus
TCTCACCGAGGGTGAAGTCAAAGTTTTCACTGTGGCCCACAAGGCCCCCTACCACATGCCCCCTCACTTCCCTGCCCTCATCGCCCCCTCACTCATCGCCTCATTCACACCGGTCTCCATACCCCAGGGCCTTTACACAGGCTGTTTCCTCCACCTTAATCCAGAGGATTTCTTTGCTCACCTCCATACTTCCTTCAGGTCTTTGAGCAAATGTCGACTTCTCCACGAGGTCTTCCCTGGCCATCTTATTTACAATTTCAGAGCCTCATGAGCACCACCTACTCCCCTTTTTCTTATTTTATACTTCTCTAAAGCTCTTATCACCTTTGAACACACCCTGCACCTAAGTATCTAAAGTTTACTTAATTATCTTCTTTATTACCTCCACACTGCAATCACTATGAGGACGAATTGTTGTTTACTTTGTGTACTGTATACCACAGTGTCCATGCCAGTGCCTGACACATAATAAGGGTTCGATAAAGAGATATTAAGTGAACAAATCATCACATTAGAAACCCGCTTCACAGATGAGGAAACCGAGGCACCTTTGTTTAACAAGAACTCAAGTGTTTAGTTCAAGAACTATTGAGAAACTCATTTCATTTCTCCATCAAGGGCAGACCAGACTACTGACAGAAACCTTAAGCATGGATCTAGCCAGCCAGGGTTCGAGCCTCAGCTATATTTCTTGCTAGTTACACGGCCAGGGGCACGTCACTTACCGTGTGCCTGTTTCCTCCTCTGAAAATAGGGATGTTAACAGCACCTACTTCATAAGGTTGTTGGGAGGATGAAATGAGTTAATATTTGTAAAGCACCTAAGAAAAACTGCTGTTGTCTCATAATAAGGGTGACATTCATTTAAGATTAAGCACTAAATTGTGTTAGCTGCTATTACTACACATCATAAAAAGATGACAAGCAACCATTTAGCTATGATATTTTCATCTGGTGACATCTATAGGGCCCTTTATGCCCCTGTGCTGAGCATCTAAGCTGGATCATCTCAACTGTATTCCATCATCTTTTTTTTAATGGCCACAACAATCCTTGGAGGTTGTCCTGGGTTAAGGTGCTGCAATGATCTAATGCTTATTCTGTTACCCAGTGCCAGTAAGTGCTTGATTCCTGTCAACTGTTACGATGTTTAAAAAAATTGATGAAGGTCTGGTTAAGAAATAAACCTGTCTCAGGCAAGTGGTCTGTGGACAGGGCAAGAAGCCTGACACTCCTTCGCCCCCACTACTAATTGAGTGACTCAATTACCTGTAATTTATGAGCAGGTCCACCAGCCTGCAGGGCAGGATGGGAAACTCACCAGAGTGCAGCTCCCCGGGTCAGTGCTCCTTAGGGATGTGTGGGTCACAGGCCAGCGGGAGATTCTGGAGCTGGGGGTGGCCCCTCACACTTCACCGGGAGCAAAGCCCTTCAAGTGATGTACCCTATGAGCCCTGGGTATACAAAACTCTTGGTTGGGACGCTCTGCTAAAAGATACAAGGTGCCCCATAGCCACAAGTCCACACAGCTGGGTGCCAAACACTGGCTGGGTCAGTATGGGATACGTAAGGCACAGCACCGTCTGCTGCCAGGGTGTTTGGAAGCATGTGTGTGTATCTGGGAGTGGGGGAGGCTGTTTTATTTGTTGTCACTAGTGACTAGTATTCAGTTTTCAGGGACCTGTGATGCTATGGCCGACTGTATCTTCCAAAATGGCTATAATAATACATCCTATCTGTCATGCTCTTCCAAGACTTGACCACTGTCCAGTACGAAGTAGAGTCTACACTCTTCCCCTTGACATGGTCAGGCCTTTGTGACCACAGAAGTGACGTTGCTAAGAAATTTGCGAGGCCAGATTACAAAGAAGGATACGGCCTCTGCCTGATTCTCTCAGGACGTGGGCCCTGGACGCCCTGAGTCCAGCGCTGTGCTGCCGAATGTTTAACAGCTGGTCCTCGGGGCGGGAAAAGGAGTCTAGGTTTGTAATGTTTGCTGACTTTTGCAGTGCCAATATACCGACCATGGCTGACTGCAAGCAACTGACGGGAAGTCCCTGGACAGTGGGGTTGGAAATAGTTGTCCAGGATGGACTAGAGTCGGTGTGAGCCGCTCCAGCCGCTGCCTGACTCACCACTGAAGTCTGACTGCCTCGAAGTCACCAGACGGGAGAGACCGTGGGAAAAGAGAAATGCCCGGAGGTCCCCAACCATTGGCATCCATGCAAGCCCCTAAGAATTGCTTAGCCGAGCCCAGTCAATCCTCATTAAAAAAAATAATAAAGTAAAGGCTATTAAGCCATTGTGTTTTGAGTGGGCTGTTATGCAGCATCAGCTAAATGGAATGATGTTCAGTGACCTGTACCGCGTGGGACTGTTGTAAGAGACGCCTGCGGTCCTGGCAGGATGTCTGGTGCTTGGAGCAACAAGAACAACGGAAGAAGATGTGGACTTGCACACAAGGACACGTTACAGGAAGGGCACATACGCCTGACCGATTCCAAGACTTCTTGCTCTAGGGACTAGAAGTAGCTGAGAACACAGAGGTGGCTTGGAGGCTGAATCTGGGAGTTGGCTGTAGCTTGTACATACTGATCTGAGAGTAACTATTATTAAATTACAAAGCTAGCATTGTTGAGAAGCTCAATAAAAGGCCATGGAGATAGGAGGCGGGAGTATCGTCCATCCTCCTCTCCTTTATCCATGTAAGTTACACATGTCCAGTCTCCGACTCTTCTTCCAAACCGTCTCCTCTACAAGTGGTGCCCAACGTGGGGCTCGAAGAAGAGGGTACGGAACTACGCTGGAAACCGAAAGGGGTAAGTCCGCTCACGGGTAAGCGATCCCTTCGGCATTTCATCATGGAGAATTCTCCGTCAAACGTGGAGGCCCAGTCCATCAAGTTGTTGCGACATTTATCGTTGTCTTCAGGAGTGAAAGTAAAGAAAAGTCAGTTTCGTGAATCGTTTATAGCTATAAGTAGACATAGCTATTGGTTCAAGCCAGAGGGAAAATCCCAATTAAATGCTAAAGTGTGGAAGCAAGTCACGTGAGCTTTGCGGAGAGCTCATCAACAAGGGGATCCCATCCCTGTTTCTGTTTGGTCCTTATGCACTTTAATTTCTCAGGCTTTACAGCCTCTACAATCTGACTCCGAGGGCACTAAAAAGGGCGAGTGTTCATTCAGCCCTGGGAAGCCGGGGAGAGGTGGACCTCATAAGCCCTCGCCCCACATAGCAAGTCTCTCATGAAGGGGCTGCTCTCTCCTCCAACAGTGGAGGCTCAAGCACTTCCAAGCTCCAGTTAAAAAAAATCCACCATGATCGCAACTGTAGAACCTCAGGTCACCCTTGACATGGCAAGAGAAAACTAAATTTTTACTAGATACTAGAGCTACCTAC
>NW_011891163.1:0-353 GCF_000151845.1 Pteropus vampyrus
GAGAATAGGGATTCAGTTTGGTTTGGATGATAGGTTGAATAAATCAGTGATTAAATGAACATTGGGTTTGCTGTCATCTTCTCAGACTTCATGGATTACTGGCCACTGCCACTGTCTAAAAAGACCAAGAGTTCAATTTATTGCTGAAGAATGACTGAGCAGGAGCAGATCTGCCAGAAAACAGCATTTTGGAGATTTGGGACCTGCTGCTTCTTATTCTCATGTTGCAGTC
The DNA here is from genome assembly GCF_000151845.1 of Pteropus vampyrus. NCBI lineage: Eukaryota > Metazoa > Chordata > Mammalia > Chiroptera > Pteropodidae > Pteropus > Pteropus vampyrus. Next base: position 233 of record NW_011891163.1, read on the forward strand.
CATTCTACTTCTTGATAATAATGTCAGTGCTTTGAATAGAAGTGTGAAGAGAGGAGCTTATATATTGCAGGAAAATATTTCGATGGTTTTAGGTTGAAGGACATATTCTTACATGGGGTCA
>NW_011891163.1:1833-6202 GCF_000151845.1 Pteropus vampyrus
CTCAAGTCCTCTGATTTTAGGAATCAAGTTATTTGGTTCCAAGCATTTAATATGGACTGTAATGTCTAAATCAGTCTAATGACTTCAGCACTGTTCTTCACCAAGAAGGTTTGAGGAGAGCAATGATGCCTAAGTTGTTACTTTGTATCAGTCTTTTGAACAAATTCTACTCCCAAGATCTGGGCTGTGAAGACATGTGGAAACAGGTATGAGAATGAGAAAACTGCGCTGATTCCCATCTCGTAAGATGTCAGGTCTGGGTACCACATTCACGTGATTTGATAGAAATCTATCTATATTTGAACAAATAATTAAAATATAGTCCTATTTGGCATAATGTAGACTTCTTTATTTGTAGGAATTATAAAGAGTACCTTTTAATTCTTACCATTGAAATTAATTTGTTAACAATCATAGTTTCATAGTCTGCATTTATAAGGAAATTAGAATCCATTAAAAGAACTAGAAATGTTGTCAGAGATTGCACTAAATGTATTTCTTGTATAACAATCTACCCTCATTTACTTCATCACCATGAGAGTAGAAAGAGTGTAGAGATTTTCTATAGTCAGGCATTCCCAGACCGAAGCACAGCTGTTGAGAGCAGCCGAAAGCAAGAATTAGATCATAAAAGTCCACGTCTCAGTGTAATGAGATGAAAGAAGTGATGATTGGGAGATATTAGATGTGATAAAATGGAAAATATTTATAATATACTGCTAAGTAAAAATGCAGAGTTCAATACTATTGCAAGTTTTAAGTGGAAAATACATAACAAAGACCTAAAGTTAACACAGATAAATTTAAAAATATGAAATGATTTAAATTATGGGTAAAGGATAACCCTACTCAGAACCAAATATGTGCTGTTTCCCTCCCCCCACCAACCAATTGGAAAACCACTATTTTCTAAATATGTGGACAACAGTTTGATGCCCAATTTTAAGAATTCATTTGTGACACTAACTCGAGACAGTGTCAGTCTTCACAGGATTAAGGGCTCAGTTCCACAGGACTGTCCTCACTGCAGACACAAATTGTAAGTAATTGGTCTCCAGGGTACTCACACTTCTGTCCCGCTGGCTATAAAGTTAGGGATTAGCCCACAACTCTCTCCCATGTTTGAGTCCTACAACCCTCTCCCAGGTTCGATAACTTGCTGGAATGGCTCACAAAACGCATGGAAACATTTACTTACATTTACCAGTTAATTATAAAAGATATCAGAAAGGATACAAATTAGCAGCCAAATGCGGAAACATAACTGGAGGTCTGGAAGGGCTCCCAGGGCAGGAGCTTCTGTCGCCATGATGCTGGAGTCACCATCCATCTGACACTTGGATGTGTTCACCAACCTGGAAGCTCTCTACGCCATTGTTTAAGGATTTTTATGGAGGCTACCTGACCAGCATTAAGTCAATGTCCAACCCTGTCTCTTCCTTGTAGAACAGGGGGCCAGTCAGAAAGTTACCAGCTTCTAATCATGGCTTGGTCTTTCTGGTGACCAGCCCTCATCCTGAAGCTATCCAGGAACTCAACAACAGTTGCTTCATTAAAACAAATCATGCTCCTGCCATTGGTATTTTGATAGGGATTGAATCTATAGATTGCTTTGGGTTGCATGGCCATTTTAATGATGTTGATTCTTCCTACCCATGAGCATGGTATATGCTTCCATTTATTTGTATCTTCTTCAGTTTCTTTTTTCAATGACATAATTTTCTGAGAACTGGTCTTTTACCTCCTTGGTTAATTTGATTCCCAAGAATTTCATTCTTTTCGATACAAGTGTAAGTGGGATTGATTTCTTAATTTCTCTTTCTGAAAGTTCATCATTGGTGTATAAAAATATCACTGACTTCTGAATATTAATTTTGTATCCTGCTACTTTACTGAATTCATTGGCCAGTTCTAACAGGTTTTTAGTGGAATCTCTAGGGTTCTCTATATGTAGTATCATGTCATCAGCAAATAACTAGAGTTTTACTTCTTCCTTTCTAATTTAGATGCCTTTTATTACTCTTTTTCATCTTATCACTGTGGCTAAGACTTCCAACGCAGTGTTGCAGAGAAATGGTGAACGTGGTCATCCTCGTCTCTTTCCTGATCTTAAAGCAAACGCTTTTACCCTTTCCCCATTGAATATGTTGTTAGCTGTAGGTTTGTCATATATGGCCTTTGTTATGTTGAGGTATATTCTTTGTATTCCCACTTTGTTGAGAGTTTTTATCACAAATGGATGCTGGATTTTTTCCAATGCTTTTTCTGTATCTATTGATATGGTCATATGGTTTTTATCTTTCGATTTGTTAATGTGATGTATCACATTAATTGATTTATGGATATTATACCAACCTTGCATCCCATGAATAAAACCAAGTTGATCATAGTGAATGATATTTTTAATGTATTGCTGAATTCGGTTTGCTAATATTTTGTTGAGGATTTCTGCATCAATGTTCATAAGAGATAGTTGTCTATAGTTTTCTTTTTTTGTAATGTCTTTGTCTGGTTTTGGAATCAAGGTAATGGTTGCATCATAAAAGGATTTCGGGAGCTTTCCCTCTACTTGAACTTTTTGCAAGAGTTGAACAGATATTTTTCCAAAGAGGAAATACAGATGGCCTATAGACATGAAAAGATGCTCAAGGTTACTAGACATCAGAGAAATGAAAATTAAAACCACAATGAGATATCACCTCACACCTGTCAGAATGGCGATCATCAATAAATTAAAGAACAACAAGTATTGGCGAGGACGTGGGGAAAAGGGAACTGTCATACACTGTTGGTGGGATTACAAATTGGTTGGTACAGCCACTGTGGAAAACAGGCTGGAGGTATCTCAAAAAATTAAAAATGGATATACTTCTTGATCTAGCATTTGCATTTCTGGGTATTTACCCAAAGAAAACCAAAACAATAATTTCTAAAGATCTATGCACCCCTATTTCATGGCAGCAGAGCTTACAATAGCCAAGATGTGGAAGCAACTAAATGCCCATCAACAGACAATTGGATAAAGAACTTATGGTTCATATATACAATGGAATATTAGCCATTCAAAAAACGAAATCTGCCATTTGTAACAACATGGATGGACCAAGAGGTTATTATGCTGAGTGAAATAAGTCAGACAGAAAAAGATAAATACCATATGATTTTACTAATATGCAGAATCTAAGGAACAAACAGAACAAACTGATCAAGAACAAGCACAAATATAGAGAACAATCTGGTAACAGCATATGTCCCCTATACATCTATCAGGCACTGGTGATACAAGAGTAGAAAAACTTTAGTAAATTCCCCCGTTCATAAAGGGGAATACAGGAGTCACATAGCAACATGGGCCCATAGAAATTCCAAAATCCAACTAAACATATACTGCCATTTTTTTGATCAGGGTCCAGTCCTGCTTCCTACTTATAGGTTTCTGTGGGTCTTGGCTCTGCCTTCTGAGCTTATAATTCAGTCCTCTGAATCATCTTTTATTTTATAGGGAAAAAATCGCCCATGTTATAGCTGAGTAGATTTTTTGGCCTGCTTCCTGCTCATTCTAGGTTGAGTCCAAAGATCTCTTCATTTTCTACTGTCCTTTACAGTCTAAGCAGGTGTCACTTCTTTAAAAACCGTCTGAGATATTATATCCTCAAGCCTTATTTATTTTGTAACTATAGTTTGTACCTCTGGACCCTCTTCACTTATTGTGCACCCGACACCCCCGCCACCTGTCCTCACCTCTGGCAATCACCAGTCTGTTCTACGTATCTATATGTTTTGGAGGTTTGTTGTTACTGTTGTGCACTTGTTCTGCTTTTTAGATTCCACATATAAGTGAAATCATATGGTTTTTGTCTTTTGCTTTCTGTCTTCTTTTATTTAATACCCTCAAGGTCCATCCACGTTGTTGTATGATGGCAGGATTTCATTCTTTTTATAGCTGAGTAATATTCTACTGTATACATGAACCACAACTTCTTTATCCATTCATTTATTGATGGACGCTGAGGTTGTTTCTAGGGATGCGTATATCTTTTCAAATTAGTGTTTTGGTTTTCTGTGGAAAAATACTCAGAAGTGCAATTGCTAGATTACATGGTAGTTCTATTTTTATTTTTTTGAGGAATTGCCATGGTGTTTTCTATAGTGGCTACACCAGTTTACAATCCCACAAACAGTGCATAAGGATTCCTGTTTCTTCACATCTTTGGAAATACTTTTATTTCTTGTCTTTTTGATATAAGCCATTCTAACAGGTGTGAGATGATATCTCATTGTGGATTTGTTTTGCTTTTCCCTGATGATTAGTGATGTTGAGCATCTTTTCATGTGCCTGTTGGTTATCTTTATGTCTTCTTTGCAGAAA
>NW_011891163.1:6327-6612 GCF_000151845.1 Pteropus vampyrus
GGATATTAGACTCTTATCGAATATATCATTTGCATATACATTTTTCCATTCGGTGGGTTGTCTTTTCATTTTCTTGATTATCACCTTTTTTTGTACAGAAACCTTTAGTTTGATGGATTCCCACTTGTTTATTTTGGCTTTTGTTATGTTCACTGTGACTGATATCAAGTAGCTTACTGCCTAATTTTCTTCTAGGAGTTTTATGGTTTCATGCTGCGTCCTCTTTCTACCCTACTGCATGACAAGGTCCGGAGATGGGGACAGAGCCTTCAAGGAATGCATTGT
>NW_011891164.1:0-1654 GCF_000151845.1 Pteropus vampyrus
GAAAAAAGATGCAAAGAAAAAAATGAAACCTGAGGAAAAGTGGGAAAAATCAAAATTAAAACCATGAAAGTATATTATCCAATCTCCATGGAAAGGACTTCTATCATTAAATAGATATAAAGCAAATTAATTTTACGCTTCCCATCATTATTTTAACTCAGTGATTTAATACTCCCTAAAAATCACATTTGAAATGCCATCTATTGAGTTTTCTGAATAAACCACCGGGACAAAGTTACGGATAATGTCTGATTTCTTTAGATAATTGGAAGTACAGTTGACCCTTAAACTACGTGAGGGTTAGGAGCACTGATACTTCATGCCGTTGAAAGTTCACTCATTACCGACTCCCCCCAGAGTTAACTACTAATAACCTACAAACTCAACTACTACTAATAATCAACAGATCAGAAGCCTTGGTGATGACTGTCGATTAACACATATTTTGTATGTTATATGCATTGTATACTATATTCTTACAATAAAGTAAGCGAGAGAAAAGAAAATGTTATTTAGAAAATTGCAAGGAAGAGATAATACATTTATAGTATTTATTGAAAAAAATCGGCGTGTAAATGGACCCGCGCAGTTCAAACCCACATTGTTCAAGGGTCAGCTGCATTACCGACCGAGTTTCCGTGAAGAACCGGTTTGGGGCTGACTTAGCTCTCCCTAGAGCCCTTGTAGAGAGAGGGTGAGAGTAAAACCCTGTTCTCACATTTCACCCTGGAGGAGGATTCACGGTGACGTTAGTGACACTTAGGCTTCCAGGAGCTGTTCAGCTACACAGGTTCTGTCCAGGGTCCTGGGAGGACACATAGGTTTGTGTAAAATTTGCGAAAGTAAGGTATTTTAACCACAACCGTTAAGGCCACTGGCTCTTTCCATTTTGACTTTCCTTCCCCTACCCTCCGCCTTCAGTGGGGCGGCGTTTGGGGACCCCACCAAGGGGAAGCAGTGTTGGTGGGGCTTGGTTTGGGTTCCGTGGACTGTCATTATGAGGCTCGCAGCCATTTCCAACGGACGAAGCTACTGCTCGCCAGGCTGATGCACAAATGGCACCTCGGCCAACGCCCACTGTGCTGGTGCCCTCTTTCCACGAGGGTGCAGGGCCGTAGGTCACGTGGGAGTGTGAGCATGTGCTGTGGTCCCAGCACATGAGGCGTGGAGGAGAAGGGGATGTGAAACGCATGAAGCCAGAAACTGGTCCGAAGAAAATTCTTCCGGTCCTCAGCTGTGTGAGCTCTGAGTTCCCCATCGATGATTCGCTTTTCGCAGATGCCGGGGCAGGCTGGGTGTCTCCCCTGTCAGGAGTTAACGGCAGCATGCGCAGTTAGAAACACATGATACTTTGCTTTTTCTAATTTGATGGGAATTGTAAGAAATAGAATATTAGAATTATCAGAAGTCCTGTGTTTGTAGAGCACTAACTGGAAGCAGTAGTAAAAACAGCGAATATGTCTGCATATTAAGCTACAACTGTATCCATCTAAACTATGAAAAATAAAAAATTCGATCGTCTATACTAAAAGAGAGATTGGGATATCTTTCTATTCTCTTTATAGAAAAGTTATAAAATCATTTAAATATGAAAAGGCAAAGAGTATACAGTCAAAAATGAAAGAAGATAGTATAGTGGTATGTCAGGAACTCA
>NW_011891164.1:2014-2416 GCF_000151845.1 Pteropus vampyrus
CTTCCTTTTACAGATAAGTACATGGAACCTGGAGAGAGGGAACAACTCTGCCATGGCCACGTGGCTTGTAAACGGCAAAGCCGGACCAGAACCTGACCTCCCGACTCCCGCTTCTCCTCTGTCAGACCCTGCAGGAGCTCTGTGAGCCGAGTCTTCCAAGCCAGTCCACAAGCAATGAGTCCGCAGACAGAGAGGACAGTCCACCTGGGAGAAGGGGGCATGACCTCCCCTCGAAGCCGTCTGAGGCGGAGGACAGAAGCCCGATGATACCGCCCTTTCCGGTGCTAAAGATGACACCCCAACATCTGTGGCCAAGTGGGGATCTGGAAGAAATAAGAGAGGAGGGGAAGGGAAGAGAGGAAGGAAGGAAGGAAGGAGGAAGGAAGGAAGGAAGGAAGGGGA
>NW_011891164.1:2900-4775 GCF_000151845.1 Pteropus vampyrus
GACCTGAACACCAGCTGAACCAGTCCTCCCAACAAAGGACAGCTCTCATTATCACAAGGAATGGAATCTTATCGTAATAAATAGTAGCTCTTATTGCATATATTAATAATGAGAATAATGTCTTTTGAGCTCTAAGGGCCAGCATCTAGTGTCTGACATGATGCTAAGCATTTCAGATATTGTAGCATTTCAAATATTGTATCGACTTTAACCTACTCGAGGTGAAACTCCTGTCTAAGATAAAGGATCTGGCAAGTGTCACAACCAAACATAAGGCTGCTAGATTCAGCAAGTAAAAATATAGGCTACCCATCTAATTTTGAATTTCAGATAAAGAAGAAATATTTTTTAGAATAAATATGTCTCAAATAAGCATGAGACATACTTATATATGTGGCAACCCTAACTAGAAATCAAGCCCCGAGATCTTAAGAGCATAGCCATATTGGATTAGGTCCACTCTAATGACCTCATGTTACTTTGATCCTTTGCAAAGATCCTATTTCCAAATAAGGTCATTTTTGTAGACATCAAAGGTTAGGGCTTCAACCGCTTTTTGGGGGACACAATTCAGCCCATCACACATGGTACAGGGGGGATAGAAGGGTATTGCATGGCGTGTGGTGGCGACCTGCGGTTAGGACAGCAAAGCCAATGCTCCTCCTAGGTCCCCAGGAGGGGCAGAGAGGTTGGGTACTGGAGAGGGGGCGATGGCCGTGTTCAGCAGGCTGCCTCAAGAAGAGCAGTGGCCTTTGGTTGAGCAACGGGCCAGCTTCAGATGACTCAGGGGAAGGAGCTGAGGTCATAAGCACCCTGACCTCATGCTCCGTCTTCTGTCCAGTCTTCTGCCAGGGCTTCCCGTTGGCCCAGAAGGAATCCGTCAGTAAGGAATCTTTGTGCCATGACCGTACAAATGATGTTTTAGAAACATTTCTAAATTTTAACGTAAGGAATCCGTCAGTAAGGAATCTTTGTGCCATGACCGTACAAATGATGTTTTAGAAACATTTCTAAATTTTATTGTTTTTAATTTTGGCCTTTTGCATTTTCAAGAATTTACCTGAATTGGTTTATATTAGCTTTGATGATTCCCGACAAGATATTGCCGGAGCCCTGGTCCCTCCGTGTGCTAGGTGATCGGAAATGGCGAAGGACGTTTGCTGGTGTGCAAACTGGGGAGGGCTGCAGGTGAAGCAGGAAGTTAGTGCACTGTATGTGATGTGACTTCTCCTATAACCTCATCTTCAGTGAAACTTGTGAACGGATGACATATTTGAGGAAAGCGGACTTTTGCGTTTGGATTGATGCAGGATGTGTAAACGCAAAGTAAAGAAAACCATGAGGAAGAAGGTCATTAGGTATTCACAGAAATCGTAGAGATGGTCCTGAAGTTGCATAGGTGCCAAATTGGAATTTTAGACCAAGCTGATCCAAGTCTGCGAAGGGTCGTAGGGCCTCAGCTGACAGCCAGGATGTGCCTAAAAATCTGCAGGGATTTGCACGGGTCAGAATTTCCCGTTCTGTTTCTTTGTGATCTCTACAGTCAAGAACCTGACGTCTGAATGTAAATTTCCGTTGCTGCAATTTCAGCTCGGCCTGGTAGTTATAATAATGATAACAGCCGTTAGGTACGAGCAGTGCAGTCAGAATGTCTGGGTTGGAATCCCAGCTACAGTATTTACGAGCTCAGCACTTAAAGTCTTTAAAGTACAGTTTCTTCATCCATAAAATGGGATTACAATGTCTGCATTCACTGCATTCACCGCAAGGTTGTCGTATCAAATGCGTTAACGTATACAAAAAACTGGGGTCCCTAGCACATAGTAAGTGCCAGGTGTTTCTTATTGATCTCATCACCATCTGTCAAGCATTGTG
>NW_011891164.1:12375-14721 GCF_000151845.1 Pteropus vampyrus
CTTAAAAACAAAGGGCAGGAGGTGGGTTCAGGATGGCGGCACAGGAAGATTCTAAACTCACCTCCTCCCACAGACACGTGAAAACTACAGCTACCTATGGAACAATCCCCTCTGAAAAAGACCTGAACACCAGCTGAACCAGTCCTCCCAACAAAGGATAAAAGGGCCACATCAAGATGGGTAGGAAAGGCAGAGATGCGGTCTCGCCAGAAACCCCACCTCCAGCATGGCAACCCACAACTGGGAGGGGTCTCACAAATAGGGAGTTCGTGCCGCACATCAGGCACCCCAACCCTGGGGACCAGTGCCAGAGAGACAGGCCTCAAAACACCTGGCTTTGACAACTAACAGGGCTCATGTCCAGGAGGCCCGAAGAGCTGCTGAGAACTGCGATTCCACCGTTAAAGGCTCATGCACAGATTCGCCCACCCCAAGGCCCAACTTAGAAGGAGCAGTTGAAAAGCGCCTAGACCACATGTGAGGAGATTCCTCTACTAATCTTAAAACATCTGCACAGGGGCAGGGGGCTTACTGGGACTCTCTGGGGATACAGGCGCTGGTGGGGCCATTTTTGCATTCTCCCTCTGCCTTGCCAGCACCTGAGGGCATGCTCCACCCCTCATCTACCCCTGCAGCCCTGCCAAAGCCTGCGAGTGTGCCCAGATCCCACGGACTCTCATGGCCCCCCCCAAAGCTGGCGGCACATGGCCGCCCAGGAATGCCGCCTGACTGCCTGGCTTTGGTGGCCAGGGGATTTAGTGTTTCTGGACCCCATGGGACTAGCCCAATTGGAAAGGTAGTTCTGGGCAGGCTGCCACCCCCAGGGCACTGCACAGACAGGCTGAAACACTGCCCATCTCCATCTTCCTTTGAAAAAGACCTATTTATTTATATTCTGGAGTTTCAGCCTGAGGGTCAGGCTTCGGGTTTGCTACACATCTAGAAGCTATGGAATGTGGACCAAGACATAGTGCAAACATCCTCGACAAGTTATTAGCGAATTGAATTCAACAATACATCGAAAGGATCATGTACCGTGACCAAGTGGATTCATCCCAGGGATGCAAGGATGGTTCAACATCCAAAAATCAATCAGTGTGATGCACCACATTAATAAAGTAGGGTAAAAGTCATATGATTATATCAGTAGATGCAGAAAAAGCACCTGACAAAATTCAACATTCATTTATGATAAAAAAAATAAGCTTTTAACAAAGTAGGTATAGAGGGAACATCCTTCAACATAATAAAGACCATGTATATGACAAGCCCACAGCTAGCATGAAAGCTAAAAGCTTTACTTCTAATCAATAAAAAGCAAAATAACATTTCATATTGAGAAAAAATATTTTTGCACCATAACTTGCAGCTATAAATGGTACTTTTAAATGTTTAATTTTTTAATGGTATGAGTGAATCTGATTTGTTCATTCAACAAAAGTTGTCTTTATGTCAAGGTACTCTATAGACAGTGAATGAATGAAAACAGACACTTTCCCTGTCCTCAAGGAATTTACACTCTAGGGAAGGGACACATAGTAATTAAAAAGCACAGAAATATAAAGCTACAATCACACAAGATCTTTGAAGGAAAAGCACCTGGAGAGAAAATCCTGTAAGAGAGGACTTGAGTTCAGACAGGGCTTCCATGAAATAGGAATAATCTGAGTGACTAAGATCTGAAGGATGAACAAGACTTAACCAGAAGGTGTGATGGAAAGATTAATAGCGTATGCAAAGTCCCTGTGGAGAAGGAAGCCTGTCAAGAACGCGGAACTGAAAGATCGTTCAGCGGATGCGGAGAGCGGAGGCACCGGCATGTCGCGGGTAGGCGAGGCCGAAAATTTAACGTAATTACAGCAGACCCAGACATAGCATGGCTCTACACAATGAATGTTTAGTTCCCTCTCATATAACTTTCCAGGGAAATTCCAGGTAAAGGGTGGCGATGGGCGCTCCCAGGAAATCCACCATCAGAGATGCATGCTGGTACTATGTCATCGTCAACATGTTGCTTTCAGAGTCATCATGAAAGCCATCAGGTAGAATCGTGAGTAATGCACATCAGAGGTTTTATGAGTCAAGCTTAAAAGTAGCACAATGTCACTTTTGCTCACATTCTATTAGCTAAACTCAATCACATGGTCACCCCTAACAGCAGGGGGGCCTGGGGAATGTAATACGTCTATGTCACAGGTGGAAGAGAAATGGATGTTAACAGCTTGCAATCTCTACCAGAAGCAGGTGGAGCCAGCTTGTAATCTTTGTTAATGAATTTTAGTTTTATCTCAAGACTAATGGAAATCCATTGAAGGCATTTAAATGGATTACTATAGCACTCCAGGC
>NW_011891165.1:0-589 GCF_000151845.1 Pteropus vampyrus
TGCAGTGGGCGGACATCCTGGCCACGCTCCACGTCCTGGGCCATGCCCTGCGGATCACCGTGTCCCTGAAGGAGCTGCAGAGGTGAGTGCTGGGGCAGGGGAGATGGGGGAGGGTGAGCCTGGTCCCCAGGAGCTCCCGCTCCACCTGCTCAGTCTGCCACCCACCCCCTCCTCCCCCGTGGTGACACCTGGTGGCGTTTGGGATGCTCCGAGGAAGCATATCTGCGTCACGCTGTTCCCATGGCTGACTTTCCCATCTCTGGGCTGGTGGCGCCCGCTGTTTGCATTCAGAGGCTGACAGATATTGGCTTGTGGATTGAGCCATGTGATACAGATGAGTCCCCTCTGCCCGCCCTCCTGGTGGTCTTGGGGCAGACTTGGAATTTCTCTTCCGGAACTGGGCTCCTTCCTGAGCCTGTTATGGGGGCTGGGGGACCAGTAAGTCCTGAGGATGGTGAGGTGGACTGCTGATGCCCACGCCGTCCCCAGTGCTTGCCTTTCCAGGGTCCCTCTGATGCCGTTGCGGGTGGGAGACTGGCAATTCAAGGGGCGTAGGATTTTGTGGGTGAGCGAGTATAATTAGGTTTGT
>NW_011891165.1:9854-10400 GCF_000151845.1 Pteropus vampyrus
TGCAGTGGGCGGACATCCTGGCCACGCTCCACGTCCTGGGCCATGCCCTGCGGATCACCGTGTCCCTGAAGGAGCTGCAGAGGTGAGTGCTGGGGTGCGGGGGGCGGGGCGAGCCCGGTCCCCAGGAGCTCCCGCTCCACCTGCTCAGTCTGCCACCCACCCCCTCCTCCCCCACGGTGACACCTGGTGGCGTTTGGGATGCTCCGAGGAAGCATATCTGCGTCACGCTGTTCCCATGGCTGACTTTCCCATCTCTGAGCTGGTGGCGCCCGCTGTTTGCGCTCAGAGGCTGACAGATATTGGCTTGTGGATTGAGCCATGTGATACAGATAAGTCCCCTCTGCCCGCCCTCCTGGTGGTCTTGGGGCAGACTTGGAATTTCTCTTCTGGAATTGGGCTCCTTCCTGAGCCTGTTATGGGGGCTGGGGGACCAGTAAGTCCTGAGGATGGTGAGGTGGGCTGCTGATGCCCACGCCGTCCCCAGTGCTTGCCTTTCCAGGGTCCCTCTGATGCCGTTGCGGGTGGGAGACTGGCAATTCAAGGGGC
>NW_011891165.1:10451-10762 GCF_000151845.1 Pteropus vampyrus
ACAGAAATACATGTAACATATTTTGTGAAGCACGTGGTACAGTGATGTCCCATGATTCCGCCGTCCGACTTAAGAACGAGAGTCTTACTCTCCTGTGTTTGCCTGGGGCCCCCTCTATCGCCCATCCCTCGGCTTCCCCCCGAGGAAACCTCTAACTGGGATTTTGTGTCTATCTTTCCTTCGCCATTTCGAAGAAAAAAATTAGGTTTTCTTTCACATACTCATGTATCCATAAATAACATACGGGTGAGTCGTATTGTTCGTTTTTGAGCTTTGTAAAAACAAGTCGTCTCCGAGGCTTGCTTGCTTCA
>NW_011891165.1:10812-11125 GCF_000151845.1 Pteropus vampyrus
ACAGAAATACATGTAACATATTTTGTGAAGCACGTGGTACAGTGATGTCCCATGATTCCGCCGTCCGACTTAAGAACGAGAGTCTTACTCTCCTGAGTTTGCCTGGGGGCCCCCTCTATCGCCCATCCTTCGGCTTCCCCCCGAGGAAACCTCTAACTGGGATTTTGTGTCTATCTTTCCTTCGCCATTTCGAAGAAAAAAAATTAGGTTTTCTTTCTCATACTCATGTATCCATAAATAACATACGGGTGAGTCGTATTGTTCGTTTTTGAGCTTTGTAAAAACAAGTCGTCTCCGAGGCTTGCTTGCTTCA
>NW_011891166.1:0-2282 GCF_000151845.1 Pteropus vampyrus
AAAAAATCTCAATTCTGAAAAAAAAGGCCCAGAGGGCAAAACCTTTTCGACTCCGGGGCACATGAAGAGTCAAATTCCATTGAGGTCATGTCAGAGTGGGCCTGCAACTAAAGAGATTCCTTTAGAATGACAGTCAATATCTGGACCCAGGAATAAGGGGAACCCCTGTGGGTATGTGAAGAGAAAATCCTAGATTTGGCTTCATTCTCCCCCACCTTCCCAATAGTGACCTCGGGTTTACTGTTGGCCTTCTCTGGAATCCATGTAGCACCTTTCTCATGGATTTAAAAATAGACTCCAGGCTGGCCAACCCTCTTAAAAGGAACACGATAGAGATCAGTGCCAGCACTGTGGGACCTGATACCCTGCTCTGATCACCTCCCTAAATAGACCCACACTTGGGATCCCTTGCTCTGGTGAGGCGGGGCGCCCTAATTGGCCACTGGGAGCTCACCACACAAAGTTAGATAGAAAAACAAACAAGACTCTCTTTTCTCCTATCCTTTTCTTCCTCACTAATAAAAAGGGTAAGAAGGAATTACAAAGTCTGAAGGAAGTCAGACTGGATTTCTTAGTCCACTCGACATGACAGCTTTAGGATATGTTCTGTCAAGTTCCTTCCTAAGTAACAGGGGAGGTGCTTGTGCAGGAAGGCACAATGATGTCTGCATGAGGAATAACATTTTCCCAGCAACGATGCTCTCGATGGTTTAGAAATGCCCGCAGTACTTGAAGGCTGGCTCCCGGTGGCGATAACCCAGCCTGCCTTTCTTGGTAAAGGGTGGAGTTCTTGGTACTCACCTTTATCGGCTGTGCCCAGAGACTCTAGGAGCTGGGGCAACTCCCTGTGTGCGAGCGAGGGGCAGGACAGATAGAGGAATGGTGGAGAGCAAAGTTGAACTTGTCAGCAGGCCATAAAGCAGCCAGTGGCAGGAACGCTGCAAGAGGAACTATCAGACATGGGACTGGGAAGCAGGGCTCATCTGTATACATAACTGGAGAATTGTTTCCTCACTGCAGAGAAAATGGAAATTGAAGATGGTGTGTTATAAGCCCAAGAGGTCTAGTCGCTCCAGCAGAGCTCTGGGGACTCTTGGGGTCCTATTCTCAGACATGAGTGTTTGACCTTGGATAAGCAGTGACTAGGCCCTTATTTTCCATGGTAGAAACAGGATCAGTAACCTTCCACACTTCTTGGCGGGGCGGGGAGTAAGTAAGGAGGGGAAGAGTTAATCTTCGACAAATGCTTTGGTTGAAGAAAAGGAAGGAAGGGAAGGAGGAAAAAAGAATGACCTCTGTTATCGAGTACCTACTCTGACCAGAAGTGGGGCTAGGCATTTTTATGTTACGTGCCTTGAGAAGTGGGCCAAGTGATTTTCATTCCACTGATAAGGATACCAAGGCTCAGAAAAGTTATTTCCCTATCAAAAGCTCAACTGTAGTGGGCCTCCTAATTTCGAATATATTAAGGCTGCCCAGAAAAGCAAATAGTGCTATTGTTATTAAGTCAGTTCCAAGTCTGAGCCCATCCATCGCACAGGAGACTTAAAGCAGGAGGAGCACGTCTGCCCTTCAGGTAACTGCAGGGGAGAGTAGTGGTTAGTGCCCCAGGGCTTGAGGTACCAGGAGGCCCTGAGTCTTGGCTCAAATGTTTCTTTAGAGGGGAGCTAGCTTGTGTCCAGGCTAGCCACGGCCAGAGGCTGCCAGTTTCTTTTCCCCAAAAGTGTCCTGGGGAGGCAGAGTCATCTAGGAAACCTTCATGCCTGGGGCTTTTGCTTCAGGCTTTTGAGCGGAAAGAAGTATTCTCCCAGTTTCTAGAAAAGCTAAAGATACACCGAGCAGTTCACGATAGGGGGCCCATAAAACGTCCCAGGCTCCCACCCTATCCAGAGGTTTCATGTGTTGCACAGTGAATTTCTTCTCTTCTTTCTCTGCCACACTGTCTCCTCCTGATGTAGCTTAATGTGGCCTAGAGGACCGAACTCCACAGCGGAAGCCTCCAGCACTTCATTATGCTTGTCTGCCAAGGGTACTGAGAGGCAGTTGGTAAAATATTTAGCAAGATTGGAAAAAACCTGTGGACGCCATGAACCTATGGGATAGAACAAGTGGTCTGGCGTCCTCACTGAGAATCCCGAGTTTTTTCTTTAGCCCATCAATCCCTTTCTGTTTCTTTGGTTTAGTTTCACTGATTCTCACTGGCAGATCTCCTGGGCACACTGAATACCTGCAATAAAAAGTGCAGCCTTAAAGTATGAAAAAAACAAAACAAAACAGGAAAC
>NW_011891166.1:3742-5620 GCF_000151845.1 Pteropus vampyrus
CAGTGCTTTAGAATCTCTTGAGATATTCCACTGGGCTATGATCAGGGCTGTTCCAGTAACCATAATTTATTAATTGAAGCTCTCGGGATAGAGGATTGAGCAGATCTAAGAGGCAGTTTTAAGAGCCACAGGGCCAGAGACCTGTAGCATGATCTGTGTTTTAAAAAGTGTGCCGGGGGAGAGAAGGGGCTGCAGTGACTTCTCCCTTCCAGACACCCTGCCCTTGGGTACAGCAGTGTGGGCATTTTCTAGCCACCTTTTCAGAGGTTGCTTGTCCTGAAATTCATCCTCTGATAACGTTGAAGGTCTTGGGCCTGGAGAATTCTGATCCTGCTGTTTTTAAACACTACTTTTTTTCACCCACAAGGAAAGGAGTTAGTTACATTATACACTTCAGATCACTCTTTTTTGGCAACATCTGGATTTTTTTCTCTTGATTTTTCTTTATCTCACAAATTTTGGACTTCCCCCTAATTGTCGAATGGCCTCGAAGAGCACCTTACTTCGTAACACACTCTCAGAATTTTTTCTTCCCTTCAGGAACATCCTCCATATTATCTCTTCTGGCTCTGAGCACATTTTCGTTAGGAATCTTGGCAGTGCTGGTCACAGAAGGAAGGGCTTTGGGTCAGTAAGACCCTCCATTTACCAGTGGTGACCTTGGTCCTGACTCGACCTCTCTGGGGTTTCTCCATTCACACAGCCTTAATAGCATTGCCTACCTTAGGAGGTGGCTGTGAGGGTTAAATGAGGTAATTCGACATGTCTATCGCCTAAGGTGCTCAATGTGTTAATTCCTCAGCAGGACACAGCTCTTCTCTACCCACGAGTCGGGGCAGGAGGGTGGAAAAAGTAGTTGTTATTGTGTCTAGATGGCTATTTGAAGAGAACATAAAGCCAGGCTCATAATACAGAACGATTTGAACGAGCAGTGTTGCCAGAGGCCCAGGTACCTGGCCTTGCTTTTGCTGACCATTTCTCTGAGACTTAATGTTGAGCCTGCTGGTAACAATCCCCTGGTGTCACACTCCCCAAGACGTGGCCAGCCCCTGCACGCTTTTGACATCTGTCCCTGAAATAACCTCACGAAAAGGTGAGGATGGTCTCGGAGCAGCCTTGGGTGATATTTCATCAATACCAAGGACTTGAGGGATGAAGGAGACGGTAGTAACAAATCTGTATCCTGCCTCTCAGCTTCATTTCGTGTCTGCGCTCGCTCTTCAGCAGAAGCTGGAATAGGCTGATTAGCTGGGATCTCGGGACACGATGTAAGAGCTCAAAACATGCTAATTGGTTATGGGGCATAAATAGACTTTGCTGAGCTCACCCTGGCCGTCTTTACAGGCCACGGGGCCCATTCAGTAAGGCAGCCGGGTGGCAGAAGGCAGGGCGGGAGCGCCATGCAGCTTGGAGCTCCTCACCTCCATTGGACGTGTGTGCCTCCCTTCTGCAGCAGCAGGACGCCCGCTCTCCGCTCCGGCCCGCACCTGCAGCTCGGGGCGCACCCCACCCACACCCTCTACGCACCCCCCTCCGCTGGGCTTGGCAGCAGGTGCCTTCCCTCCGGAGATCGCTTCGCATTAACTTTCCCATCTGACATAATAATGGAGAGAAAATGAAGAGATCCCATTAGAGGCTGGCTGGCTGGCAGGCTGGAGGGCGGGCGGGCGCAGAGTCCGCGCCGAAGCCGGAGCCCAGCGAAGGGAGCCTGTATTTTTAGCCAGATGCCGCGTAACTTGCTGGCTCTCCCGGTGCCGCCGAGCAGATAACGGGGGAGGGGGAGCAGGGAGCCGGGCTCGGCTTGCAGCGCGGGCGCCGGGCGATGGCAGCGAGACAGGGCAGGTCCGGTCCAGACGCTGCGGTGAGTGACGACCGGTC
>NW_011891166.1:7659-13176 GCF_000151845.1 Pteropus vampyrus
TGTGCAGACTTGGTGGTGTGCTCAGAGGGGGCGATAGCTCCTCCGTGATACAGAGTTTAGGACCATCGTGGACTGATTTTCTGGACACAAGGAGCAGCCTCCTTTAGCTCCTCTAGTCTCCTGTCACGGAGAGGCATCTCTGAAGGCTGCCGCGCAGGGGATGGTTAGGCTCAGAGAGGACCGGGGACTGCTCCAATTTCTCATAGCCCAGAGATACTCTGGTTACTATTTCATTATTATTATTTTTGCCACTGTTGTTTTTCTGGTTAGCATTTACTCAGATAAATATTCTAAATGGAATATTTTGATTCTTTTGGCTCTTAATCTGCCCTGTTGGATCACACAGACCGTTCCTAGATACATCAGGAAATTGTACCTAGGACGGGTCATTAATTTGGAGTAACTTAATTAGATAGTTGGGCAGAGAACAAGATGGTGGCAATGGGTTTAATATTCCATTTGCTGTGGAGCTTAAATATTCCTGGCACCTAGGTGGGGCTCGATGAAAGTGCGATGAACAATGGGTGCGTGTGTGCATGCATGAATGACCCCTTTGTAACCCAGTCACTTCGTTTTTTTAAATCATGAGGGGAGGGACCAATATTCTGATTTTTTATTGTCTCTCCCTTTGCCCTAGCAAGATCCTGGACTTGAAATGAGACCTCAGTAAATATAATGTACAGCGAAGGTGACACTATTATCTACAATTCGCTTGTAAGATACCCTGAGGATCCTGCTTACGTCCTGACTACTCTATGCCTAGAGAAGGCCAAATTGAAAATGAAAAAGCCCTGGCCATTGAATTTTACTTCTAACTATCTAGGTGACCTTAGCCAGTCACTTTATTTTTACCCTTAGTTTTATCATCAGTGAAAGGAAGGGCTGGGACAAGATAATTCCCTTTTAGAGGTCTGACTTGGCCTTAACACAGGGCTCAGGGGTCAGAGCTGAGATCTGCTGGGAACCCTTTCTCTGCCATGGATTAAACGTTCGATTGGAAAAGGTAGGTGTCCCCTTCCAGCCCCTACAATCTGTCAGGATTGGCTAGACACCCTCAGGTTTAAAACTGCTGAACATACACCTCAGGGTCAAGGGCAGTAGAAAGGCGTAGGCTGTAGTCAGGGAGTCCCAGGCCGATACCCTGAGTGTTAACTAACTGCAGAATTTGAGCACATTATTAACCTCTCCTGACCTCAGTTTTATCACCTCGAAAATGGGGATAATGATTATACCTATCTCACTGATTGCGATGACAATTAAAAAATATTGCATTGGTAATACACTTGCCCAATGACTCATAATAGTATTATAATTCCATTATTATACAAATTGCCAAAACTGTTTAGCCTTCCTCAGCCTAGTCTAAATGGGGATTCCCTTACCCTCTATTTATCTGCGGGTCTGTCAGAAATATTCTCCTTTGCTTCCTAGATTGAGGGCTTTTAACAAACAGTATCATTAGTTGATATTGCATCTCTTTTTACCCACCATTCTTAAGTTTTCATCCCAAATTCTATTATTGTGCTACAGAAGATAATTTGGGTAGATGGGATAGATAGAAGATATGTCTCTCTAACACTCTCATTCTTTGGGAATAATGTAGTATCTTCCCTAATAGTGGGATATAGGAAAATACTATAATATATATAAAATAGGTGACAGACTTTTTGAATCAGCAGGACAAATAGGCATTTCTCTAAGGGACTAAACCTTGAGTCAGATTTTTCTGAGAACCAGCTCCTAGGGAACCAACAGATTGATCCTTGTTTCTGAAATATTTCCTCCATCACAGATGCCTTGCCGAAGAAGTAGGGACACTAGGTGCCCTGTGTTTTAGGTCAAGGGAGGTGTTGGCCTACAACACTCTTCATGCTTTGAAATATTTAAAAGAGGTAGAAGGTTTGGTTCCTGCCCCAAGAAGCAAACGATTAGGCTAGGGAGACAGGACTTGCAGAAATCAAACAACTTGAGAAAGGGGTATTCAAAATACATTTTAAAAGTCAAAAATCAAGCTCCTGTTTGTAGACTGAAAGATGGTAAATATTGAGTATCCAAGGATAGCATCCTTGGATAGAGGAGATAGGAGTTGAATGCGCCCCGAAGAAAGGAAAGATTGGAATTAGCAAATGTGAGTGGCAGAGAGCATGAGGGTCCTGGGAATAATCAGGGGGTACCCTGAGGCAGTCGGAGGTGTGGATGCCATGGGGAGACGAGATGGGAAGAGGAAGAGGCCCTCCTGCCACCTGGGGGGCAGCGAGATCCAGATGTGCATATGTTGTGAACAGGCAAACTCAGAGCTTGGATGTGGGACTGTGGGAGGCAGAGAAAGGAAGCAGCTCCTCTAGGGTAGTATGGAGGACTGAGATGGTGAATGGGAGAGAGAGTCCTTGCCTTGCTGTGAAGGTAGTGTCTGTTTAATTGGTAAAGGCATGCACCCCCTGCTTTGGGGAGGGGATCACGGTTTTATTTTTTGTTTCTTTGTATGTTTGTTTACTTACGCCTACAGCACCTGGTTTCTCATCCAAGTACTAACCAGGCCCGATCCTGCTTAGCTTCCAAGATCAGACGAGATCGGGCACGTTCAGGGTGATATGGCCATAGACGGGATCACGGTTTTAATTGTAGAGTATTGAGATTGATGGCTATAGACTTTGAGTCATCCATGTTTAGGGATTATCATCATTAGCATGTGTATTAGTTTCCTGTGGCTACTGTCACAAGTTACCACAAACTTAATGGCCTAAAACAGACATTTATTCTTTCAGTCTGAAAGCCAAAGGTCTAAAATCGAAGTGTCCACAGGGCCATGCTTTCTTTAGAGGCTCTTGGGAAGAATCTGTTCTTTGCCTCTTCCAGCTTCTGCTGGTTGCCGGCTTCCCCAGCTTGTGGCTGCATCACTTCAGTCTCTGCCTCCATCTTTACACAGCCTTCTCCTCTGTGTGTCATCTCTTCCATCTTTTATAAGGATACCTGTCATTAGATTTAGGACCAACCTAGGTAATCTAGGATGATTTCATCTCAAGATTCATAATTCGATTGCATCTGCAAAGTCTCTCTTTTTTTCAAATAAGGTGACATTCACAGATTCTAAGGATATATATTTTGGGGGCCACCATTCCGCCCCCTAAAACGTGTTCTCTAAGGAGGGAACATGAAGGAAGGAGAGAGAGTGCCCCCCACTGGAGAAGAAACCATGATGCATGGGTGGGTCTTCTGGTGGAATGGCATCGCATGCTCCACCTATGGCCTGTCACGTGACTCTTACCTGTCAGACTCAATCTGGATAGGCACCATGTGCCAAGCACTGTGCTCAGCACTTGTGCTGATATAATAGTTATGATAATATATATTATTTCCTTTTGTCTTTACAGCAAGGGTATGAGAAAGGCCTTACCTTCCCTGGCTTACAGATAAAGAAACAGCAGAGTGCCTAAGAACGCAGGGCTCTCAACTGCGTGCAGGGGAGCTGCGCTGAGCCATCTCACCCCCTCCAGTCACGTGCTCTCTCGCTATACTTGTTTGCATTCGTTGACTTTATTTTATTGTCTCTCTCACTCTTTCTGGCTGTCATTCATCCTTAATACAAACAAATGTTCCTGGCAGCAATGTCTTGATATGTTGGTGTAGGCGGCTGAGCAACAACCACGTAACTGAAGTGCTTTTACTCTCATTCAAGACGAGAGGCACCTTTGAGTTAAAGTTCACATTAAGGTGGCAGCAAAGCAAGGAGGTTAATCTCACTGATTTCAGAGCCGGACCCTCATTGGAGTCCTGGCTGTTCCTCTTACCTGCCGTGTGATCCTGCACAAGTCATTTTAGCTCTCTGTGCCTTGGTTCCCTCATCTGTGAAATGGGGACCACAATAGTACTTATCTTGGGTTTTTTTAAAATGAGGATTAAATTCATATCTGCATGTGTATAAATATATATTATATGTAAAGTGCTGATAATGGTTCTTAGCACACAGTAAATGCTACATGCTGTTTTCTTAAAAAACAAAACCACGAGATAGCACCAGAGAGCATGTGTTCAGTTCCTGTGGTGACTGCCTCTGTGGCTCACTTGGTGCCAGGGGCTACACGATATAGGCTCCTCACTAAAGACGTGGAGCTCTTGGAAACATCAAGGCAGTAAGACACCAGGCTTTGAATGGGGTTCCTCATGGGTCCTAGCCAAGAATGCTTACTCATAAAAGAACCAAAAGGAAGGGAGGCTGGGCTTGAAGGCAGCCTCTTTACAGACCCTAGAGCAGTCCCACCAGGGGCTGTAGGGCCCGTACCACATGTGGGTACCATGATGGGCACCAGGGTGTGGTAACAAGAGGGCGCAAGGTTGCTGCCATGACCTCAACCCCTTTTCATAGCCCTGGGCTCGAATGGGATTGCAAGGTTGTTACCACACAGAATATACTCACAGCCCACTATTTCTCCTCACAGGCCGATGCTGCTACCAGCTTTCTCAGGGCAGCAAGATCAGGTAACTTGGACAAAGCTTTGGATCACCTGCGGAATGGGGTAGACATTAACACCTGTAACCAGGTAAGTGGGATGGGGACAGGCATGTGGTCACTGAAGAGTGGCTCTTTCCTGGTGCCATTCCCTGAGAGTTTTAATCCACTTCTTTTCACCTTTTTCCAGTGGCCTCAAAAAACCCCCAGGGCTCCCACCTGCTGAAGACCCTAACCTCGTTGCTCATATCCCTGCCATAGTCCAGGGCCCCACAGAGAAGGGCTGATGCCGGAGCACTGTGGGCTGGCCCGGGCTCCATCCCCTGCGGCCTCTTCCTTTAGAAGTTGCTGTTGGTCCCTGCTGTGGTCTTAGAATATGTGGTCTTTGAAAGTGGGCACAAGGAAGGGCCTTTGAAGGATGTTATATCAGGGATGACATTAAATCTCCTTTGTCTGTCAGCAGCCTTTGAGCGTTCTCAGTGGGCTGAGAGAGAAATAGTGATGAGGACTCGCTTACAGGGTGTTGACAAAGGCGAGACTGGCTCAGATGAGAACCTACGTGGCTTAAAAGGCTTCTCTGGAGGTTTCTGGTGCTAAGTGACAGGGGCTTGGTTTCAGAGGGGGGTAGTAATGAAACTGAATGTATGCAGGACTGCTTGGAGGGCAGAGTCAGACCAGAGCTCTAGGAACTGACAGAATAGAAAGAGAAAAGGGGTGTGGCTTGGGCTTGTGGCCAGGACACTTTTGTTTGTTTGTTTCTGCCAGCCAATTAAGTTGTTCAGGTACACATGCTAATTCGGTTTCTAATTTAGAATAAACTTGGCTTTTTTTTTTCTTTTACCATTTTAACCATTTAAAAATTGTTTTGAATTGTGGTGAAATAAATACACATTACAGAAAATTTACCATCGTAACCATTTTTAAGTGTACAGTTCAGTGGCGTTAAGTACATTTTTATTGTACAACCATTACCGCCCTCCATCCACAGAACTCTTTTCATCTTGCAAAACTGAAACTGCAATAACTCCCATTCCTGCCTCCCCCCAGCTCTTTGTCCTTTTGTGACTGGC
>NW_011891167.1:0-962 GCF_000151845.1 Pteropus vampyrus
TGCGTGTGTGTTCACGTGCATATGTGTGCGTGTGCATCTGTGTTTTCTTTTTTCTCAATGCACCAGCTTTTTAGAAGAGCCAGTTCCGGGCCTCATTCCCTGACGCACCCCGATTTCAGAGCGAATCCTACGTACATGCAAAATGGAAGCCGCCTAGTGGCGAACCCCCTTTTTTGGGGAGGGATATCTCATTCCAGTCGATTTCATTTCAATTTTTTAAAAATTATAGTTGACATTTAATATCATCTTAGTTTCGGGCGGTTAGACATGTATGTAAGTCACGAAGGGATTCTCCCAATAAGTGGAGTACAGAAATAGGACCATGTTCTCATTATTTTATACAAATATTTTTTATAGTTTCAATTGATTTATGAAATTCAATCATTGATATTAGGTAAATATTTAATAATTATAAGAGTGATTTAAATCACCTTGATCGTAAAAAAAAAAAAAACCACACTCTGCTTTTCCGGGGACCTTGACGATAAGCCTCTTGACAGGCGTGCGGGATGTTTTGGGGACTTGGTGACCTCACACGACCCCACACCTGGTGAGGGTTGGGAGTGCGGGAGAGGGGGGCCTATCTACGATTGTAACTGACCACCCGCGCGCTGGACCAAGTGGCCCCTGCCTGAGGGACGGCTTTGCACGAGGACACCGCACCGCACTCGATTGCTCCTGGAACGCCTCGAGGGTCTACACCCTCCCGGAGGAGCGACCTCGGGCCCAGGACCGATGCCCTGGGGTCTCCGTTTGCTCCTGCATCTCGGGATGTCCAGCCCGTCACCCCTGGGCCGTGGAGCAGCCACTGGGAAGCCAACCCCCGGACGCAGAGCAGGCCGTGCGGGGGCGCAGAAAGCTCTGGACGAGCACGTCGCTCAAACAGCTTGGAGATGGACCGCCGCCCATCTGTGCTTTTCCCCTCTCCCAAAAGGGTCCACCATCCAGTTACTCATAAGGGA
>NW_011891167.1:2649-3833 GCF_000151845.1 Pteropus vampyrus
CGCCCTGGACGCGTGGACTTCTCCTTTCCCAGCTTGGAAGGGAAGAGAGGGCCGTGGCTTCCAGCGGAAACTGTGAACCCAGCTACAGTCCCCACGGGCTCGGCGCTCGGATTCCAAACGCCACGGCCGGGGCCTCCAGGGACAAGTGCGTGTGTGCACGCCGAAGACCGGCCCTCGGGGACACGCCCGCAGCTGTGGAGGCCGAGCCTCGGGACGACGGGGAGGCAGGCGGGCCCCGAGCACCAATGGGCGCGAGAGGCAGGCCCGCCCGCCTGCCGGCTCCCAGGCTGCCCGTGGGCGTGGAGGTGTGGCCGCAGCACAGATGCCAGCCCCAAGCCCGGGGGACGGTCCCCGCCCACGGGCCTCCCCAAAAACCGTCCTGAGTGGCTGCCCAGCGTGGGACACGCCCGCGTTCCTCCGAAAGGCTAAGGCGGTCACCTGGGGGCGGCTTCCCAGTGGCCACACGGAGGTGCGCACGGACAGGGCGGCCGTCACGCAGGTCGATGCCGGCACCACGGGGCCCGTCACCGCCGCTCAGCCACTCGGCGGCGGGTGACACGGTCGGAGATGGAAGTCGAAATAATCAACGGCTGGGCCCTGGCCACGACCGGCCGTGAGCCCCGGCTGAAAGCCCGGCGCCCGTCGGGGTCCACCTGACTTACGCAAACGCTCCCCTTCCCGGCTGTGTTTTGACTCCGACCCGCAAAAAAGGGAAACACGAATGAGCATCCGTTATGGACGTCGGAAGCGCTTTACGTAACGGCCAAGAGTCTACATCTGCCATGTGAAGAGCTCTGGCCGATTCCGACTCCAAACCTTTTCAGTTTCTCGTCCTATTGTTTTTTTTCCTCCCCAGGTTCTGCGATGGGGTCTAATTTATCCAAGTTCACACAGTGATCGGCTCTCGGAAGCTACTCGTTCACGGCGCTGGGGAAGATTTAAAAGCCCAACGTGCCGAAGGCTTTGAACTCCACCTAAGTGAAATAAATAACTTCCTGACAGGGTAAAAACATGAATCTGGATGAGAATGAGTTTTTACATCCTCACAGAGGCCGGACCGAGGGCAAAGCGACCTCAGAGGAGAAATGAGTCTTGCTGCTTCCTGCGTCTTCCTGTGTGTCCTCCAAGTGATGTAAATTACATTTCCGCTCAGTGGGGAAAACGGGTTACTCAGTCAAGTGTTT
>NW_011891167.1:4243-5988 GCF_000151845.1 Pteropus vampyrus
CGGGCCCCGAGCACCAATGGGCGCGAGAGGCAGGCCCGCCCGCCTGCCGGCTCCCAGGCTGCCCGTGGGCGTGGAGGTGTGGCCGCAGCACAGATGCCAGCCCCAAGCCCGGGGGACGGTCCCCGCCCACGGGCCTCCCCAAAAACCGTCCTGAGTGGCTGCCCAGCGTGGGACACGCCCGCGTTCCTCCGAAAGGCTAAGGCGGTCACCTGGGGGCGGCTTCCCAGCGGCCACACGGAGGTGCGCACGGACAGGGCGGCCGTCACGCAGGTCGATGCCGGCACCACGGGGCCCGTCGCCGTTCAGCCACTCGGCGGCGGGTGACACGGTCGGAGATGGAAGTCGAAATAATCAACGGCTGGGCCCTGGCCACGACCGGCCGTGAGCCCCGGCTGAAAGCCCGGCGCCCGTCGGGGTCCACCTGACTTACGCCAACGCTCCCCTTCCCGGCTGTGTTTTGACTCCGACCCGTAAAAAAGGGAAACACAAATGAGCATCCGTTACGGACGTCGGAAGCGCTTTACGTAACGGCCAAGAGTCTACATCTGCCATGTGAAGATATCTGGCCGATTCCGACTCCACACCTTTTCAGTTTCTCGTCCTATTGTTTTTTTCCTCCCCAGGTTCTGCGATGGGGTCTAATTTATCCAAGTTCACACAGTGATTGGCTCTCGGAAGCTACTCGTTCACGGCGCTGGGGAAGATTTAAAAGCCTAACGTGCCGAAGGCTTTGAACTCCACCTAAGTGAAATAAATAACTTCCTGACAAGGTAAAAACATGAATCTGGATGAGAAAGAGTTTCTACATCCTCACAGAGGCCGGACCGAGGGCAAAGCGACCTCAGAGGAGAAATGGGTCTTGCTGCTTCCTGCGTCTTCCTGTGTGTCCTCCAAGTGATGTAAATTACATTTCCGCTCAGTGGGGAAAACGGGTTACTCAGTCAAGTGTTTGAGAGTAACAGGATTATGCCGCGGCTGACTTGCGGGGGTGGGGCTGTTTATACACGATAATTTCTTTGTCATTCCTTGCACAAAAACACACTCCTGGGGATGAACCATTTGAACGTTCAAAAAGAGAAAAAAATATTAAAAGAAAGTAGTAGATTAATAAAAGTAATATCGGTATGGTCGGTGGTTGTCTGTGACAGAAAGCCCAGGCACCTGCCACTCACTTCACTGCATAAACATAACGAAGGTAGGAATGAGGGGAAAAACACCACTTCCACGGCCAGAAGGCTGAGGATAACGTGGCAAAGCACGTTTCCTACGTATTCCACAGTCCAATGGCACAGTCTTTAATATGTAAAGAGTTCCTACAGATCAATAAAAAAAAGGACGAGTAACACAGACAACGGTGAGCACAGGGCACATGCACATGGCTCTCCTGGAAGAATGCAGATCTGTGCTGCACACACAGAGTCTCAAACTCACTCTTAAGGGTTGACCGGATATACCATATTTCAACGAGCAGCCTGGTGACGGTCACGATGTCTGCAGGGCTGCGAGGAAGGACACTTGAGGCACCGTGGGTGGCGCCATTGAAGAGCACACGCCCTGTGCCCTGGGACGATGGCCCAGTGTCTGTGAAAATCAAATACGCACAGACCCTTTGGCCCAATGAACACCATCTCGGGCACCTGTGGGACACACACACGTGCACAGGTCCACGGTAATAGACACGCACGTGTGCACGGGACACGCACACATGCATGGGTCCATGGTAATCTGTTCCCACAGACGTTCAC
>NW_011891167.1:9323-11138 GCF_000151845.1 Pteropus vampyrus
GCAGGGGAGTATCTGGTGCAGACGAGTATCTGGTACCGGGGAGTATCTGATGCAGGGAAGTATCTGGCGTAGGGGATTATCTGGTGCAGGGGAGTATCTGACACAGGGGAGTATCTGAATGCTCAGTACTTGTCCCAAATGTGACAAGTGACAGCAAAAGGGCCAAGAAAGTGAACCCCGGGATGATGAGCGAGCACTTCGGTGATCACCTGTCGTACAGCCCCAGAAAAGGCGCCTTGGGATCCAAAGCTCCCGTGGCAGAGCCTTCTTTGAAAGCAGGTCAGTAAAAAGTACGTGGTTTCTATTTTTTTATTATTATTCTTCGTCTGGTGTAAAAATATCCTAACAAACCAAAAGAAATTTGGAGGAGACTAATCGAAGGCTCGTCTCACTTTGCAAAAGTATCAACGCTAAGGCAAGTTTCAGACGTGTTCGATTGGCCTGTCACTGGTAAATGGCTCAGGCTTTGTGACATGTGAATGACGGGGACTTTGGGATGCTTGGGTTTTCGCATCACGGGGGGACCTGTGAGGGCCTCGGAGGGAGTGGCTGCGACTCCCCTCTGGATTGCTACAGAACCCATCGAGTCCTTACCACCTTCCCAGCGCGGGGACAAGCAAACCACATCTGAAGGTTAAAGGGCAGAATCCAGCTTGAGCAAAGGCAGGGCGAGGTGCGGCTGTTCCAGGAGGAGCCGGTGCAGGCGGAGCCGGTCCGGGCGTGGCGGGCTCTGCCCACCCGCAGGCATTCTTCGGAGGCGCAGCCGGCCAGCCTTGTCGTCCTGCTCTGAGTCCACGGCTGTTTCGCCTGCCCAACCTGCTATTTCTCCAGAAGAGTCTGTTGAACTGCCAAGGACAGAGAGACGAGACGAGATTGCACGAGGCGTCGCCGGGGCCCCCAGCGCGCCCGCGAACCCCCGCTCCTTCCGCGTACCAGAAGCACGGACTCCGTTTCTACGTAAGATAAATAAATGGGCCCCAAACGGCTCGGGGACCGGAAAACCTAACCGGCTAGAAAAACAAATTAAAAAAATCAATCAACCTGACCGTGCGATGCAGTTGTCGGGATTAAAAAATAAACACCTCCGGAAACGCAGAAAGAAAGCGAAGGAGGGCGTTTCCTACTCACGACTTCTCTGAGAGTAAAAAAAAAACCGCTGTGACCGACCCCACGTCGGAAGAGATCATTGTCTCGCGAGGGTCCTCGGTTTTCATGAACGTAGAATGGTTCGGGGCTAAGATTTTCTGATCGGTTCATTTACTTTTTAGAGATCGGTTTTACACTTTGGGCGGTTAAAGACGATAGGTCATTTTAAAGATCTTTCCTCAGTTTCAAACAGCAGTGAACACTAACTTTCTAAAAGTCGCCATTCTTAGAATTCTAAATCCTTTAATATTTCCTTTAAAATGTTTTCCATTCCATAGGCGTGTCACTCAAATAAATGTCGCCTGTTTGGGGGAAATGGGCAGCCCCTAACATATACATAAGTACAAGAAAGACACACGCACATATACGTGCACACAATTTTTTCCCCACCGTACTCAAAAGCGGCCCTAATCGTAAAACTCCTCCCTTGAGATCTGAAAAGTTTCCATGATTTAAACAATTTCCTGTTGCCCTGGCTTTGCCTGGGAGAAGGAAGGCTTTGTCAAAGTGACCCCAAAACATGACACAACATTGTGTCCCTAAAGACGCACGTGGATCTTTGCTGGACGACGGCCAGCTGCCGACGTCTGGGCCGTGCATCAGCGGGGCACTGGGAAAGTGACCGTGACCGGCATTTTCAAGAGAGTCTTAGGCCTACATAGGTCTCAC
>NW_011891168.1:0-827 GCF_000151845.1 Pteropus vampyrus
CCAGGCCATGATGAGATGCCTCAATCTCCAGCCAAAATGGTGTTAGAGAAGGTCAAGGGGAAGCCAGGACATCTATCCCCACCAGTGGTAAGGAGGCCTTCCCACTCCCATGGTGTCAGTGGATTTGCACTGCTCCCCCTCTTCACTGGGGTGGTGTCAGAGGTGGTGCAGTAGAGTCAGGACTTAATCCAACACTCAGCGGCAACAGGGCCACCCCCTATAGTTTCTGAGAGGCAGTAATGAGGTTTCTCCCTAAACCCCCAGCCAGGGTGATATCTGCAAAAGCCTAGTGGAAAGCCTGATCTGCCAGCCCCACCAAGCTGTACCAAGAAGCCTTTCTACCTCCAAGTATCAATGAAGCCCAAGAAGAAACCCTAGATGTTTATATCTACCTTTGCCTGTTAGCCTCTCAATTTCATGAAAGAATTGTTGAATAATTTATGTACAGCCTCTGCATTGCAGATCACCACACCAATTCTCATAAGCGTTTCTGCTCCTAACACATTACTTCCTTTAGGAGAAATCATCTAATCCCCTCTTGTGTAATATATCCTAGCCCTACACATTATCTCTTTCAACAATATCTCTCTTAGGCAAATATACAAGAAAAAGATATTGCCAAAAACAAAACAAAACAACAACAACAATAACAACAAACAAAACAAAAGCAAACCACTAATTCTTCTTTTTATTAAGTTTATTGGGGTAACATTAGTTAATACAATTATATAATTTTCAGGGGTACATTATAGTTTGACATCTATATATTCTATTGTGTGATTACCACTCAAAGTCCAGTTTCTTTCAGCTATCATATATTTGATTCC
>NW_011891168.1:3062-4478 GCF_000151845.1 Pteropus vampyrus
ACCTTAGCACTTATAGCTTAGGTTGAGATTGACTCAATCTTAGTTTGAATTCTATTTATTCTAACAAATAATTCTGGAGCCTCTACTATATGCCAGTAAATAAAACCTACAGATATCCTTATCCTTATAGATATAACATTCTAAGTGACCAAGGATAAGGAGACAAACCATAAACAAGAAACATAATAACAATAAATTTTATGTTATTATTATTTTTATTTGAGAAAGTGAAAAAGTACAGTCATGTAACAGAGATTCAGAGTAACTAGAAAGAAGGTCAGAGAATTTATTTTAATTAAAACAATCAAGGTGTGCCTAGTCAAGTAGTGAGCATTTGAAAAAAGACAAAAAGAATGTGTATTAGCTTTTGATATCTGGGCAGAAAGTATTCTAGGGAGATGGATTAACTAAGACAACAAACTAAAGGCAGAAACATGCCTAAACTACTTAAGAAACAGCAAGAGGCTCTTGTGAAACAGAGAGAACAGAGAAAGTTAGGGTCAAAAAAATGGACTAGAACATATATGTTACATAGGCTTGGTTTTTATTCTTGAAATGAATTTAAAAAATGAAGTTGGAAACCATTGTTGAGTTCTGAGCAAAAGAATTGTATAATCTTAAATATGTTTAAAAGAATAAATTGTCGGGGGCGAAGGCAGAAAAATAAAGAACATTTATTTATAAGGTTATTGCAGTAATTCAGGCAAGAAATGTAGTGGCTGGGGCCAAAATGGTAGGTGGAGATGGTGGGAAGTGTTCAGATCTTGGACATATTATCAAAGTACAGTCAATATGATTTGCTGACAGATTTGCTATGAGAGAAAAAGATGTCAAACCTGACTTTCAATCTTTGGCTTCAGTAATACAAAGAATGAAATTTTCTGCAACATAGACTGGGAAGTGTTGTACAAGAGAGAATAATAGGCACACATCACTAGGATCTCAAGAGAAAACAAAACAAAACAAAACAAAACAAAACAAAACAAAACACCAGGAAAAACTTCCAAGAAGAGTAGTAGGATGCAGACCAGAGTAAAGTAATTGTCCAGCTTTCTGGTGCAATACTGTGATCAATCATATGTGATAATCTCATTGCTTCTACCCCACTCACCAAATCTCTTGAGAGACAATGACTTCTGCTACTGTTTGTCTTGGAAATTGAGGTTCTAAGTACAGCTTTGTCCCAGTGAAGAGTTAGGACTGTAACACTTGCACAAAGTAAAGGTAATGACAATAATGTAAGCTTATAATTCAGTTAACCCTTCAATGTCTATAATAAAGGTGATAAGAAAAGGTAATGGATGGTCCAAATAGCTTTTATATTGAGTTTATAGAACTATGTATAGATTTGTGAAGCAGATTTACTTCCCAACTTATTTTTCAAAATTAATGTTTAAGAAACTTGATTTCATGTAA
>NW_011891168.1:4528-4853 GCF_000151845.1 Pteropus vampyrus
CTTTTTCAGTCTGGCTTAGTTCGCTTAGCATGATTATCTTGAGGTCCATCCATGTTGTCGCAAATGGCAGGATTTCATCTATTCTTATGGCTGAGTAATATTCCATTGTATATATGTGCCACAGCTTCTTTAACCAGTCATCTATCGTAGGACACTTCGGTTGTTTCCATGTCCTAGCCACTGTGAATAATGTTGCTATGAACATCGGTAAGCAAATATCTTTTTGGATATGGGTTTTCAAGTCGTTGGGGTAAATACCCAGCAGTGGGATTGCTGGATCATATCAAACCACTGATTTTTAATAGCATCATGATACATGGATGAA
>NW_011891168.1:4958-6055 GCF_000151845.1 Pteropus vampyrus
ATTAAATTAACCATTGTTTAAGATTGAGAACTGAATTAATTCTGAGTAGATCTGAAATCTGCCATTAGATCTATAAATGTAAAAGTTGAGAATGAAATATTTCGAATACCAAAAGTACTGAAGTATATGAGACAAAGATAATCTTGTTATGGGAGAAATGCCCAATTCCAAAAACAGACTTTTTATTATGCTGTTCTCATTTTTGGTTAAGATGTATGAATCCGCGATCTGTATATGAAAATGGTGATACGATTTTATTTAAGTGTAACAATATAATAAAGAAATATTGAGAAGGCATTTAAGAGTTGTTCCACTGAAGGAAGATTATTGATTTTTAAAAATACATATTATTATGCCCAAGTAAGTGCCATCTAGGTGTTCCTTGTGTACCAGGGTTTAGGACTAATTATGCAACATTAACTTGGGTAAAAAGAAAAACTAGGCTTTAAATTTATATAAAAAAAGAAAGCTACTAAGACCAGGGTCAGCCATAAAAGAAGTAAAGACACCGCTTCCCCTTTTCCATAGTCATCCCACAGGAAAGCACGTCAGAGATGGGGCGCTGCTGCACCCGCATTTCAGTTGGAGGAATCTTCTCTACCCTGTGGATCTCCACCAATAAAAGTCATGTCTATAAAGTGCATCCATGGGAAAGTAGCCTTGTCATGGAAGGAATACACAAGCCATCTGGTGCCCCAGGCAGTCTAGATTTGTGGTGACAACTTTTAACAGGAGTTGCCTTGGAATCTAGATGCCCAGATTCTGAAGACATTGAGGTCACTCTACTGAAGCCCCTGGTCTCTGATATTGGTTCCAGTCCCTCCTGGTTCATTGTTCAGGCAATCCAGAGTAAGCTCTTACAGTCACATCCAGACAACTCTGTTCCACATAAACTTCCCAGGTGTGTCCATACTTGGGTTAAGTAAAATTGTGTGTGTGTGTGTGTGTGTGTGTGTTTACAAAATGCAGGACATTTCCATACATTTCTGTGACAAGAGATATTGAAATAGTTTCAGTCTGATAGTACAACTTTAATTTTATTCATGACTGAGTCTATGACATTTCATATAGACTTCTGAGAAAAATTTAAGCTTCTT
>NW_011891169.1:0-5169 GCF_000151845.1 Pteropus vampyrus
TATGCTTTCATGTGAATTTCCTTTCCTGGCCTAGCTCCAGAATCTTCTCCTCCCCTCTTCTCGCTTGATGGCTCTTTCATCTTTTGCATGAGAGACGTGGAGTCCCTGTGTCACCTAACGCTCAGTGTCAGAGGGACTGCGGGGACAGGGGAGGGGTGTCAATGGCAAGCAATAAAACTGGAAAGGGATGGCTCTGAAGGCCAGTCACAGGAAGTTGTAACACGTTTGCCAGACCACGCAGCAACCTGAAGGTGTTTAACAAGGAGACTCCAGCAGAGTTGTTCTTTGGGGGGCTGTTTCTGGGAGAATTTAAACAGGACTGCAGTGGGGGAGGAATAGGATTTTTGAGAAGGCCGTCGTAATCATCTAATCGGGAAATCAATCCTTGATTTAAGGCGAGTAAGAGTGTGACCGCTGGAGAGTGGGCAAGGTCAAGGTGCTAAGTTGGGCCCGCATCCTTTCCAAGGTAGGCAACGCGGTGAGGGAGAAAGAGAAACCAAAAGTGACTCCCAGGCTCCTATTAGAAATGAAATGCCCCAAGAGACTGGGCAGCCACACTCTTGAGTAAATCAGCAGGGGTTCGGGTTAAAACGGGGACGTGATGCCTTAAAGGGACTGTCCCTACTCACGGTCTGGCCAGGTACAGTTAGGCATGGCTGTTATCTCACATACCAGGACTTACGTTTCAAAATAAACCCCTCAACTCTCTTAGATATTAAAGTGTAATCATAACAGCTAACATTTATTAAACACTCCAGGCTGAGGGCAGAGCCTCGAGAGTCCCTAAATTTGCGGGGAGGAGGAAGATGAGATGTGAGTGACGGAGACATAAAGGAGTCATCAAAAAGCAGGGAGCAGGTCTGCGGCCATGCCATCCCGAACAAGCCCGATCCCGTCTGATCTCGGAAGCTTAGCAGGGTCGGCCCGGTTAGTACCTGGATGGGAGACCACCTAGGAAGACCAGGTGCTATAGGCGTAAAAAATAAAAAAAATAAGGGATTGTAAACTGACAAGGTCCTTACAATCTGTGAGGTCAACCAAGGTTGCCTTGCCTAAAAAAAAAAAAAAAAAAAAAAAGGCAGAGAGCAAACAGGAAAATGAATCCATCGATGAAGATGCCAGCGGCAGGGAGGGAGGTGGCGGTCAGCAGTGGCACCCTTGCAGAAAAGTGGAGACACGGGCTGTTACATTTGGTGCTCAAGAGGATGTCTGCGACTCTCAGAGAGTAGTAGCAGAGAAACAGAAATCAAAGACAGGGTAAAAGGAGTTGAGACGTGAGTGGGTAGCGAAAGAGCCAAACTTCTGAGAGTTCTGAGATTCGTCTTCCATCCCCAGTACGTGTCATTAGATTCAGTGGCTACTTTCAATTAGTTCCGCACTCAGACAGCCACAGCCTCTTCCTCCCCACTGTTCAAGGCTATTACCAGGAAGAAAAAAGGAAGCAGCTCAGTCGGGATCTTCCGTTAAATTTTCATCAAGGAGAGGAAATCAGCAAAACCGCTGAGTGTATTCCGAGTGCTGTATGTAGCACAGAGTCCAACCATGAAAATGAGCTCCGCCTGAATCTCTGGGGTGTGAGGGACAAATGAGACTTCAGTCCTTCAGCATGGAGCTCTTCCCAGGTTTGCACTGTGATGGGCAAACTGCAACCCCCTACCACCGCGTTCTTTGCTAAGGAAAGTCTTCTTCCTGTTGTCACATTTCTCCAGAGCCTCTCCTGGATAAATATGGTCACAATGACACTTTTTGTTCACTCTCAGACGGTAGAACCTCGTAGTCAGAGAAAGCCTCTGCAGTTGCCTCCTGTGGGGAGCAGAATCCACCGACAGGCCCAGCTGTTGGCCCCGAACCTGACCCTGACTTTGTTACAGCCACATTTCACTTCTCTCCGGCTACTCCCAGCCAACGAGTGTGTCAGGGACACTGAGGCAGGCCCGTCCCTGCAAGGTGCAGGGCTCCTCTTCCACGTGACTGTGGCTCGAGGACTCCCCATCAGTCTTGCTGGAACTTCCTTGGAAGTGCACCATAGTCCAGGCCTTCCGCATTGATGACCGGCTGGCTATAGATCAGGGGTTCCCACGACCCCCTTTCCAGGTCTGATGATTTGCTGAGACAGCTCATGGAACCCCGAAAGCCGTTTACTATTACTGGTTTATTATAGAGGGTGTAACCCAGGAACCGCCAAGTGGAAGAGACGCACAGGTGAGTGTGGAGGGGCAGGGAGCGTCCACGCCCTCGCTGGCGCCTCGCCCTCCCAGCACCTGCGTGTGGAATCTCTCCAAAACCTGGCATCTCTCCAACATGAAACTAGTTAGTCGTTGTGCAGTGATTTTCAGAAACTATGTTGCTCTTGAAACCTAATCCTAAACATCTCTTTCCCCTCACTCTCTCCCTCCCTCTCCTCCCATTGCTCCCTCCCCCCATCCACACACGCCCGATAGCATAACCTACTCAAGGTGGACCACTTTCCAGCTCCTTAGATTTTTTTATATTATCCAGCAGTCTTTACTGGACCCCTCTTCTCATCCCACAGATTCCTATTCCCTTTTAATCATAGCTTTTCATCAATCGGTGTTTAGTAAAACTGATACATGGTAGAGTTGGGAAAGATTTACTCTTGTGTGAATGTCCCCTAATCAACAATGCCCACAGGGCACTTTTCTAAGTGCCTCCTCCCCACACCCCCGACACCCCCGCCCAACCCCACGGTGCATATCCCTGTCTCTAAATCTCCCTCTCCTTATGAGAACACCAGCCAATGGATTTAGAACCCATCTCATTTACTATGACCTCATCTTAACTTGACTGCATCTGTAAAGACCTTATTTACAATCAAGTCACATTCACAGGGTCCAGGGGTTAAGGCATAAACATATCTTTTGAGGTGATTCTACAGTTCGGCCCACTGCAAGGCATATACTCAACTCATGCAGAGCCAGCACTGCCATCAAATATTCATGATTTAATCAACAACAGCAGAAATGGGCCGCCGCCACCGTGACTTTTAAAATATTAATTCGATACCCCCGCCCCTTTAAAGGGAAACTATTACTCTTCTTAGTTTAACATTTTGATGGGGTAAAACTTGATGCAACTGAGCACTTGTCACATGTTTATATTAGTTATGATGCCATTTAGTGCACTGCATCTGGTGTATTACCTGAAGCACGGCCTTACATTTGGCTGACTGCTCACTCAGATTCCAAAGTATGCTGCAGGCACCTGTTTCCCCAACCTTCCACGGAGCCCCCGACCCTGCTACACTTGGGCATTCCTTTTCTTTGCAGGCTCCTACTCCTGCCTCAGCACCATGACCACCTGAGGTCTTTGCTCAGCCTAGGGCTCCAGGCTGCATCCCAGAGGCATATGTCTGGTCCTCACATCCTGAGCATCATTCTAGGTCCTTCCTGGAGAGAAAGTGGCAGGTTCTTCGTTGAAGGAAGTCTTGGCTTCTTTTGATTTTCAGACTGGGGGCTTTTAGAGAGCAAATGAATGTACCTGCTTAGCTCTGATGTGCTTCTATGCTGCCTGCCCCACTCCCACCAAAAAAAAAAAAAAAAGGTTTTCTTCTTTTTATTATGTTGCCAAAGACTCCAGGAGCTCTGCCAGGAGTGATGGAGGTGGACGGAAATAGGCAGAGGGGGAGGCAAACCCATCTCGCCACATGTATCGAGTTCTAAGCATTGGTAGATAATGAACGAAAGCTATATAATTTATTTAAACATTCTTCCATCTGAGAGAGGGCTTAAAACCCCTCAGAGTCTTCTCTGAACTACACAGAGGGGGGTAGAATAAAAGATGTTCTGATTTAATTCCTACATTATAATGAAGGCAATTGTCCTGTGTGTGTCATTATTTTTCCATTATCTAAATGCCTCAGTTAATGAAGAATTTCAGAGCCCACTCACACAGCTGCAGGAGCTGAGCAGTTAGATTGTATCATCCACCCTGCGGATATAGACACAGTTTCACTGCAGATGTGATTGTCTACCTCACATCACAGTCTTGTCAGTGCTAGCCACGGATGCGGCTGTATGTGCCAGCCTAAGGGGCCAAAGCGACTTCCATTCCATCCATGTGGGATCCTCTCCCTCACTGCCTTCCACTTGTAATACTGCTGCAGCGGCAACCCATTCAGAAAGTACCCACTGTGCTGCTGATGATGGCAGATTGACAGCTCTTGGGCACCAGGGTCACTCAGGGATGCCAGTTAGTTCATGCATGACACAGGACATGGAATAATACTTCCCTCTGTGTGAGAGGACTCGACATTTTTAATATGTGGAGCTTTTCAGACTTCATCCTTCACCTACATATAACAGTTTCAGAATTGGCAACTAGGCCTTTTCTGTAGTCACCTCCTCGCCCTGGTTTCTGAGAGCGGAAAGGGCAAAACGTACGCAAATCCTCCCGAGAAAAGAGGACAGACAGAACATAGTCCCTAGGCAGTTTCTTGGGGAAAGAGAAGAGGTAACTGGTCAAATTGGTCACGATAAGGGGACAAACGAGCAGAGTGGCAGGGACAGGACTGAATGGACGAGGGAGAGGGCACTTATACATAAGAGGGTGAGAAAGGCTGAGCAGTTGGGGATGGCAGAAAGGAGAAGAAATCGGGGGAGTCAGGAAGCGTTGTTATGAGCTTTGCCCTTGGAGCCCCATGAACGATTGAGAGAGACCTAAATGAAGTTAAATCCCCTTTATCGGTTGCTGCAATTTGGGTCATGCAAATGTGATGCTCCTCTGAAATGGAGCCACATGGCTCCTGGCTTTATCAGCAAAACATCCTGTTCGTTGGCCACTCTCTGTGCCCGTCTATCATCCTGGCACCAGGACTAATTAGAGGGTTAAGGACAGAATCACAGGCTGTCAGAGGACGAGGCACATAAGAGATAATCCAGTCTAATCTCTCATTTAATTCAAGAAACCTCCCACTGCCCCCTAGCCTGGCCTCTGCTGGGAGCCTTCTGAAAAGGGACGTGCAGGTCTCATTGAAGGCTGGTCTCATTGTTGCAGAGCTCACGCCTTGGAGCCAGAACATGTGGCTTTCAGACCTTCCCAGAGGTCGAACAGTTGCTCCCTGAGTCACAGATCCCTGACCTGAAAAAGGGTCACAACAGCACCTCTCCCAGAGTGTCTGCGAGGGGACTAAGTGACACACCGGATGTGGAT
>NW_011891169.1:6929-8763 GCF_000151845.1 Pteropus vampyrus
GAAAGTGGACACTTCAGTGAAGCTAAAGTGGACGCTTCAGGCTCTTAAGGCAGAAAAAATTTTAAATGAATTTAATTTTGTTTCATGTGCTGCCTCAAAGAGAAGAACCATGTAACAAACATTTTGAAGATCCTAGTACTTACTTAAAACAAGCAAAAAAACTCTAAAAGAGCCTGTAAAACCAAACCTCGCTAACTCAATAATTTGAGTGGAAATTACTATTCCTTCTGCATTTGACCACCACAAGCCAATAACTTATTATAAAATTTCCTAGATTATCAGCAGTATAAAAGTTGAGAAAGCGTGTTAAAATACACACATGTACCCAAAACCTTAAAACAAAACAAAACAAAAAAAAACCCAACCCAGCTTATTTTGCCTTTTCTTTTGGTTGAATATTATCAACATGATTTCATTTTATTTAATCTAAGATAAAAGATGTAAAAACTCTGTTTACTAAGCGAGAAAATGATCTGTTCTCAATTGTTAGTAATTGTAAAAAGCACACATATTTCATTATGCGAGACTAGCTGTAAATTCATTTTCATCCCGTCCATTAGTGAGAAATATTGGCTGTGCATATTAGTGGCTGTGTTCAACAAATGACTCATATTTAAAAACTCATTTTCACTTCTCAAAAGCACTTTAGAAGTGATGGTTTTGTT
Organism: Pteropus vampyrus; assembly: GCF_000151845.1. Lineage (NCBI taxonomy): Eukaryota > Metazoa > Chordata > Mammalia > Chiroptera > Pteropodidae > Pteropus > Pteropus vampyrus. The sequence continues at coordinate 7,595 of NW_011891169.1, forward strand.
TATGCTGAAAACCGTTGATGACTTGTGCCTCCTGTAAATGCTTCAACATACTTGCCAGGCTGGGCTAGTGTGTGCTCTGTGCACTTCCAGGTTTTCTACCTGTGCAGACAATACCGGCCACTGGAACTGGCCCCTGCTCTGTGCTAACAGAAGAAGAATGGAAAACAGAACTCAGCTATTGTGGTATGTCCCCCCAAGATTCATACGTCAAAGTCCTGACATCTGGTGACTCAGCATGTGACTATTTGGAGAGAGGGTCCTTAAAGAGGGGACTTAGTTAAAAGGTGCCCAGCCCCCTAGGGTGGGCCCTAATTCAACCTGATTGGTGTCTTAGAAGAAGAGATTAGGACACAGACCTGTACACATTCAGAGGAAAGACCATGGAGGGAACACAGAGAGAAGGTGGGCATCTATACACCAAGGAGAGAGACCTCAGGAGAAAAGACCACATCCGCAGACACCTTGATCTTGGACTTCTAGCTCTAGAACTGTGGAAAAATTAATTTCCATTGTTTAAATCACCCAGTCGGTGGTATTTTGGCATGGAAGCCTTGGAAAACTAAGATATCAGCCTGGTACCCACTGGGTACAGAGTTAGGCTACATCTGGATTGGATCTAGAGTTAAGCTGGTGATTCCCAAAACGTGGTGAACCCTGAAGGTCAATGTCAGCTGGGCCCCTATCTCAGTTACAGAGGGTCATCTTCTAAGAGCAATGATTTCCCAAGAACTTTCCTTCATATTTTGAGAGATGATGTATGGCCCAGGCGATTACAGTGATTGATCAAGCCTTTGATTAATAACGACAGCAATAACCACCGGCATTTATTGGGAGTTCTATGTTTCAGGCTCTGTACTGTACAGTCTAGGGGCATTATCTGATCATCGCCACTGCAGTCACATTAGGCAGATCTTATCATTACTCGTTTCACAGACAAGGACTCTATCCTGCCCATGGTTACACAATCAGGAAGCCAGACTTGGACCCAGGTAGCTCATCTCGGGAGCTTGTGCTCTTAACCTCTAAGCTATAATCACTAGTAATGTTGGTGACCTTTACAACTCAAGATTCTGAAAATGAAGTGACACCCCTAGTTTTTCCTCCAAGTGAATGACTCTGATGATGGGGAGTCCATTCCCTCCTGAGCAGGATCTGCCCTCTCCTCTCCA
>NW_011891170.1:0-383 GCF_000151845.1 Pteropus vampyrus
ATTGTAATAGTAATAGCGGAGATAATTACCGTTAATGTGATGCAAATTGCTGGAAAACCGGCACTATAAAAAGACTAACTTCACAATGCCGCACGTCGGTTTCAAGTGAGGGCGTCGACAAAATCGCAGGCCGGTTTGACATCGCTCCTGCATCTGTCCCTTCTATTCTATTCCGCGTGGCCGTGGCCTCCGTGCGTCATTCCCCCTCATCCATAGCACACACATCTGCAGAATTAGGGCGGGGATAATGGCTCGCGGCCCCCGAGTCTGCACCGGGTGCTGGGAGCTGATACGGGCGCTCGGCACGCGCCGATCCGTTCCCCGCTCCGACGCCACGTGAAGGTGACACCCTCTTAACCCCACTCGGCAAGGGAGAAGCCGGG
>NW_011891170.1:2531-3555 GCF_000151845.1 Pteropus vampyrus
CTGACAAAATGGCTTTGTAATCGCCGGATGAAGATAAAAGCAGAATTTGATTATCCTAATTAAGGGTGGTACTACTGAGGCGGCTCAGAGCGGCGTGGGGTGTGCGCGGGATGACTAAATACTGCCTGGTCATTTGCGGCACCGCGGCTGGTTGGGCCGAGCTATTAGCGGGCAGGTCGGTGTCTTTGTGATGGGAGCCATGCTGCCGTGGGGGCGGGTGATGTCGGTGGTCGGGGGGTGTGAGGATGGGGGGCTGAGGGCCCTGGGGATCGTGGGGCCTCCCTGATTCTGAAATGGTACCGTTTGTTTGGAGCTGCGCCCCCGAACGCCTTCAGTGAAGTCTTATCCGTGCAAAATAGACAAAAGCAAACCCAGGCTGCAGACTTTAGAACCTGCCCGAGCAGGCCTGGGGCTGGAGTCTGAGCATTCTCTCGCGAGTCAGGATCCGCCCGGGGTAGAGTCACGCTCTGGCTGTAATCACGGCCAAACACAGGTCCCTTCTGCTTTTGACTCGGAGCTAGAGAAGGAGCAGGTTTGGAGAGTGAACTGTATACACCGCACAGGATGACACATCGCTCACGACCACGGTGGCCTCTCCCGCGGGCCCGCCACCCGCCGTCCTGGCTCCCGGGCGGTCGGCATCCAACCTCACCTGTGCACCTGATTTAGAAATCCCACTGGCAATAGGCACAGTGACCCTGCAGCATCGAATGCAAATGTCCTCCTTGGGACCCCACATCGAACCTCGGCCACGCGTCACTGAAAAGCTTTCACGTGACATAGGTTCATATGAGTCACGGGTGGGCTTTCCGACGGCTGGACTGAAGTCATGCCTCGTGCCATCTGCTGACACCCACCCCAGCCGCCTACACGCCAGAATCTTCCCCTCCGCCCCAGGCAGCCTTCTCTAGACCCCCACAAACTCACCTGCTTTTCCCTCAGACGTGGTGAGGATGACTCCCCCATTTCTACACATGGACACGCGGCGCCCAGAGCTCCGGATACACACGGCGCCGTGATCAAG
>NW_011891170.1:5897-6642 GCF_000151845.1 Pteropus vampyrus
ACGGTCGTTTTAGTTGTCTGTTTGCCTCAAGATTCTTAAAAGTCCCTCTTTAGTGATGTGTCTCCAACACTCATAATAGCACTTGGCCTAAGGTGCTAGTTTAATAACAATTTGGGGAATGAATTAGTAGAGTCGGATGCGTTCATGCAACTTGAGCTCAGGCAAAAAACAAAAGCGAAAACAAAAAGTCACTGATGTGTTGTCGAAAGACCTTACAGAACATCAGCCTTGCGGATCTGTAAGTCTGAGATAAGTAACATGGAGGCCTTCATATGACTCCTAGCTTTGTCCAGCTTGGGATGTTTTTGCCACTGTCTGCCTGACAAATTCTGACTGATCCTGTCTTCCGTTGGAGGCGTTCTGACCACCCATGTATTTTGTCTCCCCACAGATCTTAACCACCCCTTTCTAGCAGAATAAATAAGTCGTTTCCACAGGAAAAAAAGGTTCCAATTGTGGTAGAAAGCAATCCATGTTTGATTATACTCGGGTCAGTTAGTTGTTTTCTCCATTAGACTGCGATACCTTCCGACATTTTAGCGCTCAGCCTTAGTTCCCTTCCTGGCACATCGCTGGGACTCAGCGAATTTCTTAAAACAGAGTGTTCCATAAATTTTCAGAAACAAAAATCGTGGAAAAGTAAAAACTATATTTTAATAGGGACAAAACTAGGTGTCACGATGGCATCCGAATGAAAAAGAAGATGTCACTTTTAGTCCGGAGAAGAATATCCTATATGAATTCC
>NW_011891170.1:9022-9338 GCF_000151845.1 Pteropus vampyrus
CGTGTCTAGTGGACCCCTCCTCCCGAAGGTCAGGGTTGCGTTCATGAGATGTTAGATTTTGTGCATTTGGACCCGATAGGAACCAAACCTTGGCGCCCGGGAAACCTTGAGTGGGGAGCAGGTAGGTCACGCGGCTCGGTGTGTGTTGCTAGGTTACGTGAACCAAGCTGGTGCTGGGGTGACGAGTTGGTACCGGGGGAGAGGCATCCGGCCGGGGACCGAGGTGGTCTCGGTTCGTGGGTTCCCGGGCTTCTGCGAGGAATCGCACGTTATCTCAGGAGCGGGCTTCCTCGACCCGGACCTGCCGGCTGATCGC
>NW_011891171.1:0-1887 GCF_000151845.1 Pteropus vampyrus
AGCTATACAAACGGTGTGACCCCAAACTCTAAGGCAAGAGGCCAGCGAAAGGTCTGGGTTGTCAGGGCTAAAAATAAAATTGAAATGTTTCCTGTTTGATTTTTAGATTCTCTTTTGAGACCCATTTCAGGTAAGACAAAATGACATTACTATCCCGAGACCAATTTGCAATCTATTTCACTAATTTTGCGTGTTTCCATCACCTCTAACGTATAGGCTAAGTATCTATATGACCACGCCCTGGCACAGAATTCTCTTTTCTTCCCCCCTAAAGCTGGGGGCAGAAGCAGCAGGTGACCCTGACATTGAGGCTGGACCTCACAAGTGGTGGGAGTGAACCGTAGCCCCGGGGGTACCTGGCTGGCAGACACCCCCGTGTGGCTCCGTGACCTTCATCATGTCAGCGCACATGCGTTATAATTACTGATTCCTGCATCTCACTCCTCCAGTAGACAAAGCGTTCCTTCAGAGCAGAGCAGAAACCATGTGTTGTCTTTGAATTCTAAGCACCTAGCAATCAGAGCAAGCACTTGATGCAAATGGTTCTTGAATGAAGGCATCAACTGCAAAGAAATTGCATGTGTGTGACATTACGTACATGTACACATACATGTATGTGGGTGTATGTACATACCTATTCACCTATGTATGAGTATATGGAGATGTGTATATATACTCACGTGGTATACATATTCATCCATTCAGTTGTACTTTCCTCCAGTCTGGCTGTACTGCCCCTACTTCTGACCATAAGCGACTTTAGAAAGGGATCTTGGCTACCCATTATTGTGCTATCTTACTAACAGGTAGGCCTTGCTTCATGCAAATATTCTGAAAGAAATTCCCTACAAATCAGATTTTTCGGCATTAAATCACCTTTTGCAAAGTGTACTTTGTAGAAACGAAAAATGGTCAACCTTAAATTTATCTGTTTTCAAGTCCAAGTCTGATACAGCAGGTATGCTTAACACTGGGTGTGCCTACGCCCTTCCGCTTCCGACTCTGCCCGTCCGCCAGGGCCAATAGGGCGAGGACGTCCCTTGCTCATTTGCACAGGGTGGCAAAGGATCCACGTGAGGGTGTTCCCGGGCCCTCAGCCCCTGGGGTCCTCGGGCGCATAATGAGAAGGAGTATCATTTTGATGATATCAAGCACAGAAGTTTTACAAAATAATGCAAATAATTCGACGTCTGTTCCATTAAACCTGCCAACAACGCATAACGCTGAAGCGGGATGGTAAGACTAGACAGTGGAAGACGAGAGCCACTGGAAGGGAGACGGCAGGTGTGTGTGGGTCTTTGCTTTGGGACTGCGACATCTGTTTTCCTCCAGAGAGAAAGGGAGCGAGATTTCGGCCTGCGGCCTAGGCTGTCTTTGCAGGATCTCTGTACCTACTTCTGGCACGTGCTTGTGGACATCTCTAGTAGAGCTGGAAAGGAGTTCGGGGGGAATCTGCACTTTGCCAGGGCTGTCATAACAAAATGCCACAGACGAGGTGGCTTAAACCACGGAAGTGGAGTTTTCCACAGTCCCGGAGGCTGGAAGTCTAAATCAAGGTGTCGGCAGGTTTGGTTTCTCCTGAGGCCTCTCTCCTAGGCTCACGCGCAGACGGCTGCCTTCTCGTTGCGTCCTGTGCACACGCATCTCTGGTGTCCCTTCGTGTGTCCATCTTATGAGGACACAGGTCCGATTGGACTAGGGCCCACTCTAACGGCCTCATTTGAACTTAATCACCTCTTTCGAGGCCTTATGTCCAAATAAAGTTTCATGCTGAGATGCTGGCAGTTAAGGCTTCAACATATAAAAAAACATTTTTTCTGGTGGCGGGGGACACATTTCAGCCCATAACACGGGAAGTACGCTCCACAGCCCCGAACACAGCATCCT
>NW_011891171.1:4050-6002 GCF_000151845.1 Pteropus vampyrus
CTTTCGATTTTTGTGCATTTTTCTAAAGCGCACAGCATTCCTGCTTTATTCACTGTAGGGTGAGTGATTTTTGAAGTTGGCGGGAGAGGCGGATAAACATTATCCGGACTCAAACACTGACGATGGCAGGATCTCGGACGCCGGCTGGGAGGCGTCCGTTCATCCGCCTTGTCTGTCTTCCCTTTAAGGCCAGGTCCCTTTTCTCCTCTCCTCCCCATAGGTAAATCAAAGGCACATCAGCTTAGATCCCCACAAACGTGCTGAGACCAACACCCGGGGTGCATAGGGTCCCACTTCTGACACACGTACGGGGGGAAGGGAAATGACAACAGCTCCCCAGAGACCGTGAGCCAAAAGTTGCAGGAGGCACCCAGGGGTAAAGGCACATTGTGGACTATGAGAAGAAACTAAATACCATTGTGATTTAAACATCCAGACCGAGGTCTGGACGTGACAGAATCGGATTAAATGCATCCTGTTTAAGAGCGTGGGCTCTGGAGGCTGGCGGCCTGGGTTGGCATCTTGGCTCCGCAGCTCAGGTGTGTGACCTCAGGTAAGTTATCGAATCTCTCGCGGCCTCCGTTTCTCCCATTGGGAAATGGAGAAGAGAATTATGTAAAGTATTACTTCCTGGCACAAGGTCAGTGCCCCAAAATTGTCACGAGCATTACCGTTGTTATACAGAGTGAGGCTCTACCACGTTCACTGAGCAGTCCGTGGTCCGCAAAGGGCCTCCTCTTACCTTCCCTCTAATCTCCCTAATGACCCTGAGCTATTCCGATAAGCCCTGGTCGTGCCTAGCTGGAGGGAGATCAAAGCCCCTGCACCAGGCACTGCCAGGTCAAGCAGAAAAGGCCAGTTGCTGGGGACAAAAAACGCACGGAGAAATCCAAACTTCAAAACCCTGCCCTGGGGACCGGAAAAGTTGTAGGCTTCGGGCTGGAGACGTGAAAAAGGGCCACAGTCCTGCTGGCCGGGGGCTGACAGGCCAGGGCCTCTCTGCAGAGGTGGACGTGCGGAGCAGGACAGCCGACCCAGGCCCGAGCAGACGAAGAAAACCTGCCAGGGATGCTCGCTTCTATTTTTATTAAGAAAATGTAAAAGATAACGTACTTAAAAGGCCTTGAAGTGCTTACATTTCTCTAGGAAATAAAATGCTATTTATACTGGCATAAAGCATAATTATTCACACTTTTAAAAGTGTTTGAAGAAAACTGGATGAAGGCCACAGATCTAAATATTTATAACGCCAAGAAATCTGTGTGCTACTGTGATTTGTTTTCTACTTAGAAAAATAACTCATTTTTATATTATTGTGCTAGAATACTATTACTCAGACTTTCTAATCCTCAGGGAAAACTCCAAAATTGAAACAAAAGCTAAGATACAAATTGCTTTGAGCAAAGAGGCTTCTAATTACACTTTGTATGCTGGCCTGCTTCTGGGTATTTAAGATGAATATGCAACAGCCTCCAAAGAGATTTACCCGAAGAGCGGGAGCCGCAGCAGTGACAGAAAGAGGAAGGTGACATCTGTTGCGAGACCAGGCCGTCCTGAAGGCAGATGGTCCCTCCTATGTGGTCATCTGTACCCGCGAAGTGCGGTACTTCCGTGTGATCCAAGGACCAACAGCATCTCCTTCACCTGGGAGTTTGTTGGAGATTCAAAATTTCAACACCCCCACCCATGCTTACTAGCCAGAATCTTCACTTTAACAAGATCCCCGGCTGGGGCTTGGGGAATTAATGGTCCACACAGGGTCTGCACATAGCAGAGTGTAAAGGCTCACAGTCACCCACTTCCAGACTACATTTCCCAGCCTCCCTTGTGGCCAGGTGTGTCCACACGACTAAATTCTGGCCATTGGCAGGTGATCGGAAGCGATGTGTACAACTTCCAGGGACTGACCTTACAGGGCAGGAGGCTGTCTCCACCCTCGCCTCGTCCCTTTT
>NW_011891171.1:7982-10049 GCF_000151845.1 Pteropus vampyrus
TTTAAGATAATATTCATTTACCTTTACTGACTTCTTACTACATAAGAACCTAATCTTCTTTGGAAAAGAACTGAAATAAAAAATAATGCATGTATGTGGTGAAAAGTCCAAACAGTAAAAAAAAAAAAAAGAAAAATATATAAGATGAAAATTAAAGCTTGTTCCCAGTTTCTCCGCTCTCAGATCGTAACGATGACAGCTCCACGTGCACCTCCAGAAAACAATGTGTGCAAATGCAGCATATACATGTGCCGTCCTTAGAATTATTTTTACAAAACTGCACACTATCTACAGACTGGCCTTTACTTTGCATTTTTCGCATAATGTAGTTTGAGAAAATTTCTATTTTAGCACACATAGTTCACCTCATTCTTTTTAATGGTTGTCTAATATTCCATTACACATCTGCTCCATAACTTACTTAACCAGCTTTTATTGATACTCGTTTAGATTCTTGCACTTCTGTGCTACCACGAACATGCTGCAGTGAACATCCTTGCACAGACCGTTGTGTAATTTTGCACGTATGTGCACAGAGTAGATTTCTTAGCAATGGAATGGCTGGTTAGAAGAATATGCGCATTTTGGATTTTGAGAGATTGTCACCAAAATACTCTCGCCGTTTTTGCAATGCTTTACGCTCCTAGCGATAATCTATTTAGCGACCGTTTCTCCAAATCATTCGTAACACTGATTATCACGTGGTTATATTTTTGACAATTTAATAGTGAAAAATCGTATGTCATTGATGATTTGACTTGTATTTCTTCAATTGTGAGTGAAGCTGCTTATCATTTCATGTGCTTATTGGTAACTATTATTTTTTCTGTGAATTACATATTCAAATCCTTTGTACATTGTTTTTCTATCAGGCTTACATTTTTTCTTAAAGGAATCAGAAACACAGAACACTGACTCAGTTGCCTACAAGGATACTGTCCTTTCTTATTATTACCAAAGGATTAACCTCATATGGCATAGCATTAACTTCTGTATTTTGTGATTTGGTTACTCTGAAATGCTTACTGTTATACCGTGTGGTCAGGTAACATAAGAGAGAATTAGTCATTACACTTTATCAATTTTCAGAATAATTTCTGACATCTTGTTAGCCGTAAAATTTAATCTATTTCCTAATACAATAATTTTGTCATTATGCATTTTTATTTAAGCCTAACCCCTCCCAAACGTAGCACAAGGTGATCATATGAGCACTTTCTACTACTTTGCACATTCATTAAAAAGATATCATAGACACACCACACCCTCTGAGACCCTATTTCCCTACCCGTACAAGGAGGGGGTTAAACATGATGTCCCCCAAACTGCAGTTCCTTGTAAACCTAACATCCTATGAAGCCATGCCTGCAAACGGAGCTCAGACACAAGTAGTTTAGGCCCAAAAGGAAGCCCGGCTCCATGGAAGGAGAATAATGTTTAACATGATAATCTGACAACAGGTGACCAAAGACGCTTGTCATTAGTCTTATGGCAATGGGACACGTAAGAAAGATACTTGACTCAACATGACCTTCAGTTTCCAAAACCTTCTTTGCAGCCATGGGCTGCAGCCACTCAAACTCCAGAATTATTCCTTTTTTTGCTGAATCCTAAGTGGGATCCTAATTCCCTGTGTGCATGTAATTGCCCCAAACACTAACTGAAAGTCTAAATCACTCAAGCAAGTTCTCACATGGTGTGCTCTTAAACTGAATAAACATTTTCAGGAAATGTATTGTCGGCGTTAGTGTTAGTACTTTTATTCTGAGACTGTTGTGTGTACTGCAGGATAAAGCAAATGAGCTGGTATCACTGGCAACTGGAATTTTTCAACACAGAGAAAAGAGATGTAGGTAGATGTAAGATTGAGCTGGCTAAGTAAAATCTCTAAATTTGAATGGAAAATGTCATTATGAAGTCATGATATAGTTTATTGGGGGGGGGGGAAACCTATTTCCTAAGTCTGTCCCTTATAAAGGCTTAAGATAATCCCCAGCCCATTAGTAATGCAGCTTCGGAGCATCCACTTTGTAGCCTCTAAACACGATTTCTCAGTAAAAGGAACTA
>NW_011891172.1:0-746 GCF_000151845.1 Pteropus vampyrus
GAATTGCCTTAACAATCATCACTCTCTCTCCTCTGCTTTCCACACACTCTTTGGTTACATAGCATATTGATTTAAGTGCTTGATTAATAATTTTTTCTCCCTGAATTGTGAGTTCCTTGAGCACAGAAATATCACATTCACCCGTGTATCCCCTGTGCATAACAAATAATAAATGTGGAAATCATTGTGTCCAAGAAAAGGGGGAAAAGAGGAGAGAAAAAAAGGAGAAAGAAGGGAGTAAGGGAAAAGAAAGAGGGAGGAGCAAAGAATTTCTTTTGCTTCAGAGTACAGTTAATTTGCTAGTGCAAAAGTTTTACTTCTCTAGAATTTAATTCTGCTCTAAAAAGTAAGCGTATGCAAATGAACAAGACAAACAGAGACTCATAAACACAAACAACAGTTTAGTGGTTACCAGAGAGAAAGGGGAGAAGGTAGATAAGAATAAAGGGAGTCAAATATATGGTGATAGAAGAAAATTTAACTTTGGGTGGTGAGTACACAATGCAATCAACATACATTCGATGTATTATGGAATTGTATACTTGAAACCTATGTAATTTTATAAACTAATGTCATCCTAGTAAATTTAATTTAAAAAATTAGAAATATTTAGCTTATTGTTAGGAAACACAAAGGGAGCTATTTTCAATACTAAAGATGATTAATGGTTTTTATTATCAATATATTTGACATCTATTGACAAAATACATTTTACCGTGCAACATGTATTCATGTCCATTTATATT
>NW_011891172.1:2546-6630 GCF_000151845.1 Pteropus vampyrus
TTGAATCCCTTCAATAAAGAGTAGGCTGACATCTGTCTTGGATACCTTTCCTCTGTGTTTGGTGCCTTTTTAGCTCTTAATACACTATATCGAAGTGGACTCAGGAAGATGGCAGACTAGGTAAAAGCAGGGTTCGCCTCCTCCCAGGTCTGAATTGAAATTACAACCAAATTATAAAAAAAAAATCAATGTAGAGAATCACCTGAAATCCAACTGATGGTAACACCTACATCTGATAATATAAAGGAGCCACATCGAAGTTGGTAGGAGAGGCAAACTCAGGAATCAGGCTGGACCCGTACCCGCAGGTGGTGAAGTATCAATGGGAGGGAGAGCAAGGCTGCAGAGGCTCCCCTGAAGGAGAGTGGGGTCCTGGCCTCATTTGGGGGCTCCTCGGCCCAGGGTCCCAGCCCAAGGAAGAGAAGATTCCAATAACTCTTACTGAAAACCAGAGGGGATTCTGGCCGTCTGGGTGAGCCAGAAGGAAATTGAAATCCTAGATGCCCCTTGAAGGACCCACACACAGGCTTTCTGACCTGTGGACACTCACCCAGACACTGACAGTGGTCAGATGCTTGCATGGGATTCATACTGAGAAAGTCTGCATTACCTGGCACCAAAACAAGGCCTGGAAGGGCAGCCACCATTGTGCCTTAGTCCAGCCCCACTTTCGGGCAATCTACAGACCACACCAGCTTGACTGTGCAAACCACTCATATAGGGCCATTAGGAAGCACTGGCCTGAGGGGACTAACCTGCCCATCCAACCTGTAGTTTGCCTGGGGCATTTGTTGCTGGACGGCTGCCAAGCCCTGCACTGATTCAGGGTCAAGCATTCACAGCTAGTGGCCAGCACTGTAAGTGCACATTTCTGAGGTAGTTTCAGGCAGATCACTGCTGCCAACACAAACTTGGCCAGATATCAGGGTCTGTAGGCCAATTCAGACAGCAGCTTGTCTTGCTTTGAACTGGGACTTCAGTGGGAGCCTGCGAACTATTGCCAAAATTGCAGCAAAACTGAGTCTGTATTGATCTGACTGCCATTGTCTCAATGGGACCTTGCCCTGCCCTACCGACAAATTGCCCCAGGTGGCCCATTGACAGTGAACCTCCACAGCCTTGCCCCTCCCCGCCGGGACTTCCAATTCACACAGGCAACAAACTTTGGCTAGCACAGAGTGGGCACATCATGGAAATCAGTTACAGGCAGATCTATACTGCCTGCAAGAGTTGCAATATTGCATCTGGGGAGAGCAGAGGTCTGTGGGACCAGAAAGCAGCTGGTCTCACTGTGATCTGTGACTACAGAAGGAAAGCCCAGGCACAAAAGTTGCAGCAAAACTGAGGCTGTATTGGCCTGACGACCCTTATCTCCATGAGATTCTGCTTCACCCAAGCCACAAAGTACCTGCAGCCCATTGACAGGAAGCCTCCTCTGCCTTGCTTGGCCCTGGGGTTGTCCATTCTGAGCAGGCAACAGACCTTGGCTAGCATATTGAGCTCATTTTAAGGAAAACAGTTGTTGGCAGACCACTGCTGCCTGTAAGCTGCAATCTCTCTTGAGGGGATTGCAGGGGTCTGTGAGACTGCCTCAGACAGCAGTTTGTCTCCATGTGATCTGTGACTACTGCAAGAACTTGCAGACAGAAAATGCAGAAAACTGAGGCTCATGGTCTGACAGCCCTTGACTCCTTGAGCTCCTGCCCCATCCAATACACAAAGTGTCCTATGCACATTGATAGGCAGCTGCCTCTGCTCTGGTGTGGTGCATTCAGGCCCAAAGTGGGAAGCAACTGACCTTGCTATGGTTGGAAACTTGTACAGGGAGCCACAGAGATAGTGCTGGCATGTAAACTGATACTGCATTGGCAGAGGGAAACTTAGTCAAAAGACCCAGGAGACTCCCAGGATCCCTGCACCACCCAACATGCATATCACCCAGAAGCTCTTTCAGTTTCAGAAATTTACAGGCAAATGACAGACAGTATCAGGCCTTGAGGAGCACTAGTCCCTTTGCTAAACTGCCCTAGGTCAGGGACAGGGGTAACCGAACTGCTGCCTACAACGTTGTCTCTTCCAGCAAAGGCAACAATCATCTGCAGATCTCTTTGTAGTGCCCACCAGGTAGCCTTGAGCAATCAAAAGCAGTAGCTGACCTTGGCCTACTCGGGAACCCCTCCCAAGGAGCCATAAAAATAACACAACCAGAAGATGGCACCAGCCCACAACAAAGCAACTCCTGACTGGTCCCATTAGTGGCACACACAAAGGGTGGTTACAACAAGTACACAAGCCTACTAGGGCAAATCCCACTCAGTGGGGTCAGCCCCCAAACAGCAACTCTCACCCGGTAGGTACAGCCAGTTCCCACAATCAGTTAGCCTGAACGATAATCTCATCTACTGATGTACTAACAACAATACAGGCTTGGCAACAACAGAAGATCTTACACAACCCGCACAAAGATCATGGTCCAGGGCCCTTGGCATAGGGGATCAGGGAGAGTGCACCAGTGAGCCATCTGGCCAAGGCTGAGAGATGAAAGAAATATTCCGACACATTGAAATGAACACAGAGGCTAATAAAATGAGAAAACAAAGAAACATGCTACAAATGAAGCAGGAGAAAACTCCAGATAATAAACTAAATGAAATGGCAGCAAATAACCTACCAGAGACAGAGTTCAAAATAATTGTTATAAGGATGCTCAACGAACTTAGGGAGAGAATGAATGAGCACAATGAGAACCTCAACAGAGATAGTAAGCATAAAAAAGGACATAGAAATCATAAAAAAGAACCAGACAGAAATGAAGAATACAGTAAATGAAATGAAGAGTACACTAGGATTCAACAGTAGATTTGACGAAGCAGATCGAATCAATGAACTGGAAGACAAGGTAGCAGAATACATACAATCGGAACAACAAAAAGAAAAAAGAATTGTAAAAAATTAGGATAGTTTAAGAGACCTCTGGGACAACATGAAGCATAACAATATCCCAATCATAGGCGTACCTGAAGGAGAAGAGAGAAAGCAAGGGATTGAGAATCTATTTGAAGAAATAAGGACAGAAAACTTCCCTAACCTGGCAAAGGATTTAGACATATAAGTTTTGGAAGCATAAAGAGTCTCAAACAAGAGGAATTCAAACAGACCCAAGACACATAATAATTAAAATGCCAAAGGTCAAAGACAAAGAGAATCTTAAAAGCAGCAAGAGAAAGGAAGCTAATTACTTACAAGGGTACCCCCATAAGAATGTTTGCTGATTTGTCAATGGAAACTTTGCAGGCCAGAAGCGACTGGCAAGAACTATTCAAAATTATGAAAGACAAGAATCTACAACCACAAATACTCTATCCAGCAAGGCTTTCAATTAAAATGGAAAGTGAGATAAAGAGTTTCCCAAACAGGAAAAAGTTTAAGGAATTTATCACCAACAAGCCAATATTATAAGAAATGTTAAAGGGTCTTCTGTAAAAAGAGAAGGGGTAAAAAAGAAAATAGAAAAAACAAATACGAATAATAAATTGATAGTTACTATGTACTTATCGGTAATCATTTTAAATGTAAATTGATTAAATGCTCCAATCAAAAGACGTAGGGTAGCTGAATAGATAAGAAAACAAGACCCATGCATATGCTGTCTACAAGAGACCCACTCAGATCAAATGACAGACTGAAAATAAAGGGATGGAAAAAGATATTTCACGCAAATGGAAATGAAAAAAAAAAGCTATGGTAGCAAAACTTATATTGGATAAGATAGACTTTAAAACAAAGGCTATAAAAAGAGACATAATGATAAAGAGATTGATAAATCAAGAGGACATAACCCTAGTAAACATATATGCATCCAACATAGTTGCACCAGTTATTGACTGACATAAAAGGAGAGATCAACAGTAATACACTCATAGTAGACTTTAACACCCCATTGACACCAATGGACAAATCTTCCAGATAAAGGATCAACAAAGAAACAACAGGCCTAAAAGACACACTAGACCAGAGGGATTTAACAGATATTTTCAGAGCATTTTACCCCAAAGCAGAAAAATATACTTTCTTCTCAAGTGTA
>NW_011891172.1:7218-7642 GCF_000151845.1 Pteropus vampyrus
ATAAATGGAAGCATATACCATGCTCATGCATAGGAACAATCAACATCATTAAAATGGCCATACTACCTAAAGCAATCTATAGATTACATGCAGTCCCTATCAAAATACCAATGGCATTTTTCAGAAAGCTACAACAAATAATTCTAAAATTTATATGGAACCATAAAAGACCCTGAATAGCCATGGCAATCTTGAGAAAGAAGAAGAAAGTTGGAGGTATCACACTACCTGATATCAAACTATATTACAAGCCCAGAGTAATCAAAACAGCATGATACTGGAATAAAAACAGATACATTGATCAATGAAACAGAATAGAGAGTCCAGAAATAAATCCATGCCTATATGCTCCCTTAATATATGACAAAGAAGGCAAGAATATACAATGGGGTAAAGACAGTCTCTTCAATAAACGGGGCTGGGG
>NW_011891173.1:0-2064 GCF_000151845.1 Pteropus vampyrus
TTAGCACCTAGTTAGCAAGAATAATTAGTTAAAACAGGAGCTAGCAGATGATACACATTGTTAATAACACTCCTCTGTGCGCCAAATCAGGAAGCACAAAGTTGACTGAGGGCCCATATACTGCTGCTTGCCCCATTCTGGGCAAATGCAAATTCTGATTTCAGGGTGGCATATTGTTGGCAGATTCTGTTTAGCCATTTATCATTACTCCAGCACATGCCGGCCACCACCTACTTACAACAAGGTGAGATGTTACCTTTCTTGGTCTTCCCAGTTTCAATCTGTTTCTGCCTTGAATCTGACATGCGTTTGGGCCAAAAAAAGAAAAAGGTCATGCAGGTCAAAAATGACATTATAAACAAGTACATAACTGCATTAAACCCAGGCTGGGGTCTTGCCCACCAGACCGATTTCAGTTTTGCTACCACTAACTAGCTTTGTGTCCTGAGCAAATCACTTCACCTCTCCCAGAGACCAAAATGAACAGTTTTCCTGTTCTTAGCCGGCCTTATTATGTCATTACTGAGAAATTAACTTCCCTGGACCTCAGTGTCATCACCTTTACCATGAGGTCACGGGGTTAGATGACCTAAAGGCCCCTCCCATGGTAACTTTCTATGAGTCTATTTAAAGTCATTTCTCCATTCAGGTAGGTGTGGACAGGTTGAATTTGAGATAATGTTAACTCATTCAGGGAGAACTGGACAGTAAGCACTTAGGGAAATGGGGCTGGGACTCAGTATGTAAAGAGGAAGAGTCTAGAAATAGATCTTGTTGTGAGAGCAGAAGTCATGAGAATAGAGGAGCACCACAAAGAGAAAGTATAAAAAGCAAAGGGTCAGTGACAGCCTTAGAAGAAGTTGGAGCAGTAAGAAAAGATGACAAAGAAATTAGACAACCTTAAATGTTTAGCAACAGAGCTTAAGGTAGCTTTGGAGAAAAATGTTTCAAGAAACAGAAATGTCATTTTGACATCATTTTGTTCCTAAGAAGGATTCTTTATCAACACTGATAAGTGCACTTCCCCTACTGACCTGCAGCCCAGACTCAGACTTTACTCCTCTCTCTAGGCTGTGAAGCTTCATGGGGGCATTGACATACTGATCTGCAACGCTGGTATCATCCCTTTCTTTGGAAACATAATAGATGCCACCGAGGAGATATGGGACAAGGTGAGAGGGGATTAAAGCAGCAGAACTATGGGCCTCAGAAAACAGTACAAACTCAATCTGCTTTTAGAATGCAATTTGTCAAGTGCCTTGTAAATGTGAGGAATCCTTTGCCACAATGCCTGGCATGCGCCTGGTAAAGGGTGAGTAGGGGGTGGATTCCCCCCTCCCTACCCATCTCTCATTGCTTGTGCTCCCCAGTTTTATCTTTCTCCATTTGCTCCTTGCTAGCCTCCTTCTTTCCTAGTCCCCAACCCCCTCCCCACTTAACCAGGCTCTTCTTCCTGGTTTATTTCCAGCAGACATGGCAGCTAATCTGCCAATAACTAATATACTTACATTCACACACCATTCATCCCCTTTTCAGCTGCCAAAAAAGAGTATTTCTCTGTAGTTGGAAAACTTTAATAGCCGCTAGTTAACTGAAATACCAATTCTGGTGAAATGACCTAAGTTGCCACTTTATAACATACAGCCTTTGGAAAAAAACCTGTGCTCTTTTCTTCTTAAATGCAATGTCAAGAAAATCAGAGATCCAGATGTCTAAATTCAAGTGCAGAATATTGGTTGTTATGTGTGTATCATTATCTTATATGCATAATATATTTCACACGCCTACATTTTTTAATTATAAAGCCTTAATTAAAATATTTGTCTTTGTTTACTAAGGCTAATATTCTCATATGATTTAGAAATGCTAAATTTTTTATGAACGCCCATGGTTTTGCTTTCTATTCCGATGTCATCAATAATGTCTCAACACTTATATTTAAGAATACTAAAATATTATACTTTGTTTATCAGTGTTTCACAGACATAGAGACCAAAGTGCCAAATGCTCTTCAGTGAGTCAGTTCCTGATTGATAGTCTTTAAAGTAGAGAAACATTTTCATA
>NW_011891173.1:5954-36530 GCF_000151845.1 Pteropus vampyrus
TCTTTGTCTGTTTCAAGCATTCATTAACTGGCCTTTCCCACCTCTGTCTAGCATACTGCTCACCTTATACACCACCCCCAAAATCAATTCTGCCCTGTAAAAAAGATCCAGCCTTCTCTAAGGTCAAGGTGTCATCTTATGAGGATTCCCATTGTTCCTGTAGCCTTGGGTAAAGAATTCCCCTGAGGACACAGGACAGGTGCGCTGAGAAGGCCGAGTCTACCCTGGCAAAGGCCAAACAAAAAAAAAAAAAAAAAAATTTTTTTTCTGGGTATCTGGGGAATTTAAGAGAGATGAGAGAGAAGAAATGGAGCTAAAAGGGAGGGAGGGGGATGCGGGTGTTGGAAATTAACAATTTTCAAATAAGGTGCAAATAAAATGCAAATGATCGTATTGCTTTCAAACAACGTGTTCATTTTTTAGTGTGGGGTGCATAGGTGTGGTAGCCGAGCAGAGCGCATAAGTCTGTGCGGACTAGATCGCTGGATCCCCCTAACCCTCCTCCCAGTCTTCAGGACCTAAGCGCGATGATCTGGGTTGGAGGTGTCTGTAGAGCTGCCAGCTGGGAAGAGATGTCAGGGAACTCCCAGGTGCTACATCCGCGGGGATGGTGCCAAGGACACCCCAGGGATCCCCAAGTCTAGGAGAGCAAGAAAGCTAGGACGGACTCCCCTAGATTTGGCCAAGTCCTCTTCTGGCATCGCTCTGGGCCCCGAGTGCCCTCGCGGAGCAGCGAGGACGAGCTGGACCCGCCCGAACAGACGGGGAAAAAGGGAGGGGCCTTGTAAGGATGGCCCAAGGTACCCAAGCCCACAAACAAAAGAAATGCGTTCTGCTCATGGTGCCCGAGGAGCGTGTGGCACGCAAAGCACAGACACACTGCCCCTCGCCCAGGAGACGACCTGGGCTCCGAGCAACACGCACAGAGCGTTGGAAGGAGGGGTGGAAGCGAGCGCGCGCGGGGTCTCCGGCGGCCGGGAGGCGCGGCGCGCATGCTCAGTCCGGCACCTCTCCGGATGGGGAGGGAGACCCGGCACTCGGAGGCGGGGGGAGGAGCGCTCGCGCAGCCGCCCCTGACGAGAGCGGGCTCGGCGGCTACTGCAGCGCTCAGCGCCGGGGCCCAGCCGGAGCCAGGTCTAGCATGTGCCGCGGCTCCCCGGCGGCGGCGGCGGCGGCGGCTCCTCTGCAGCAGCGGCAGCAGCAGCAGCCGCCATGGCCAAGCCCAGCGCGGAGCTCACCCGCGAGCTGCAAGGTACGAAGCTGCGGTGGTCTCCGGGACACCCCGTCTTGGAGCATCGCAGACCCAGTGCATTCCTCCCCGCGGCACACCCCAGCCCTAGTACCTCCCACCCCTGCCCCCGCCCCCACGCATCCTAGCTGCAAGGCAGCCCCCTGCCCTTGCATCCCAGCTAGGAGCATCTCTGTCCCCGGAGCATCCTCTGCTGCCCACCTTGCCTCACCCTGTCAGGTCCTTCTTGCCCTGGAGCCGCCCGTCCCTATCTTCCGTGAAGGTGCAGTCCCCTCGCGCTCCCCGGCTGACTCTCAGCGACCCTGGCCCACCCCTCGGCTAGGCGTCCAGTTTCCCCTATGGAGAATCCCGGTTTCCCCGCCGGGCGGAGCCAGGCCCGCCCCGCCTCACGATGGGAGCTGCCCCTGGTCCTGACCGCCTCTTGGCTCCACACCCTCCCTCCTTTCGGCCCCGCCCCGGAACTGGCCCTGGAGAGGCCCCCAGCAGCCCAGCAGCTCCCAGACCAATGGAGCAAAGAAGGGAATCAGGGAAGAAGGCCTGGATTGGAGCTAAAAGCAAGAGCAGGGTCTCTGCAGCTACCTTCCCACAGCTCCTGTCCCGGCCTGCCCCTTTTTTGCTACCCCACACCCATACCTCAAGGCCTCTTCTGTTTGCACGGTCCTCAGACTGGGCCCAAACCAAGGCCCAAGCCCCAGTACTGCCACAATCCTGACCCCCAGAATCCGGAGCACAGGCTAGCTCACACAGAGACCAGGACACTCAAGGATACTCAGCGGCATGCTGCACCTTGGCGATTTTCCACACCTCCACACACACACAAGCATAATCGTGAGATGTGTGTACACACATCTTTATAGCAATCGCACCCCCACACATCTCTCTCTCTCCCTCTTTCTCTGGGATATCTGAATGGTTCTTCCAGCAGATGGGTATGGGCTCATTTAAACACTAAATCCTTCCCACCCCATACCCACACCAGCACCTTCTGGCTCTGTGCCCCTTTCACAACTGCAAGCACAGCATACTCATTCACACTTACCCATCCCCACCACTGCCACACAGGAGCTCCCTGGCATCTTCAGAAGGCACGTACAGACGTAGTAAAAGGCAGATACGCACACCCAGACCACTAGAATGTAGTCAAAGGGACACCCCCATGCCCCTACACTCTGACTCACTGCGTATGGGTTGATGGCTGCTGGAGTAAACGGGTTGGAAAAATCCTTCACACCTTCAGAAATGTAAGACACACCCTCCCACAGACAGTGTCACTCAGCAACTGTTCCTTGACTCAGGAACATCAGGAGCCAAAGTTTTCTCCACACCCCTTTCCTCTCTAATAGGAAGAGAACAGGTCTGTGTCCCTGTCCTTTGTCTCTGTTTCTCTCTCCTCCCATCTGCCCCTGCCCCTGGAGAGTCCTGGAGAGGTGGGGGTAGCCAGGATAAGGGGAACTCTAAGCAGGCCCCTACCCACCTGCAGACAGCATCCGGAGGTGCCTGAGCCAAGGGGCTGTGCTCCAGCAACATCGCGTGAAGCTGGAGACAAAACCCAAGAAGTTTGAAGACCGAGTGCTGGTGAGGGCGCTGGGCTTGGGGGCAAGGGGAGGTATCAAAGGCAGCTGGGCTGCTGAAGGCAGAGAGCCTGGAGGGCAGGGGAGACAGAAGTGAGGGAAAGCTGAGAAGACATAGCCTGGGAGAGAGGCAGACTGGACTGAGTAGGTATCCAGGAAACTAGGGTGGGGCATGGGAGAGCGAGACGACCCCAGGGCAGAGGGCCGCTGCTGGCAGGGGTTGCACACAGGCTGAGGGGGCTAAAGGAAGGCAGGGGGATGAAGCTCTGGGAAGCCACCATTTGCTGCTAACTTTCTTTTCCTCTGAAGGCCCTGACTTCCTGGCGCCTCCACCTCTTTCCTTTTAAAGTCCCAGCCAAGGTGAGTTGGGCTGAGGAAGGGGAGAGCACCAGGCATGCTCCCTCCTGAGCCTGGCAGCCAGACCCTTCCCATGAGCTGAGCATCCCCATGCCTCCAGGTGGAGAGCTCCTTCAATGTCCTGGAGATCCGGGCCTTCAACACCCTTAGTCAGAACCAGGTGAGTGCCAGGGCCTGGGGCCCCACTATTGGGCCAGCAAGAGGAAAGAGTAGATATCTAAGGCCCTGCTGCTCCTTCTCCCACAGATCCTGGTGGAGACAGAGCGTGGCATGGTGAGCATGCGGCTGCCATCAGCTGAGAGTGTGGACCAGGTGACGCGACACGTGAGCTCTGCCCTCTCCAAGGTCTGCCCTGGCCCTGGGTGAGTGGCAAAGGAGAAATCTCTCAAGGGGGCTGGATAACAAGGAGACTACTCCTTCCTTTCCTCCTTCCCCTGGACCCGAGTTCCTGGGACACTGAGGAGAAGAACACTCATGTCCCCACTCCTCTTTTTTCCTGGGGATCCAGAAGCTATCACAGGGGAATTGAGAGTCTCTTTTCACCCTCTTTGGGATGGATTTGTTCATCTTTCAGGTGTCTGATCCGGCGTGGAAATGCAGACACCCCAGAAGGACCCCGGGACACATCCCCCAACTCTGAGACTTCTACATCTACCACTCACAGTGTCTGCGGTGAGCAGGGGCAGACTTGAGGAAAGTGGGACCTAAACCACCCTGCTCTTTGTTCAGAGTCTTCTGTGTATGGGGCCTCACTTGCCTTGAGGACTCTATAGCTCCCAGACTTCAGAGGTTCATGGTGCTGCAGGAACCCAGGACACTGGCGTATAAATGACCTTGACCTTTCCTTGACCTTTCCAAGCCCATTCCTCTCCCTCTCGCTCCTCTTGGAGTCAGCCCATCTCCTACTCCACAGGTGGCTTCTCCGAGACCTACGCTGCCCTGTGTGACTACAATGGGCTGCACTGCCGTGAGGAGGTGCAATGGGTGCGTTGGGCAGGGAACCAGTAGGTGGGCAGGTGAGACCCAGAGGGAGGGGGCAGAAGAGGAGGAGGGGAGCAGTTGTGAGCCAGTTCCACCTCCCCAAGGATGTGGACACCATCTATCATGCTGAGGACAACCGGGAGTTCAATCTTTTGGATTTCAGCCACTTGGAGAGCCGGTAAGCTGATGTGGTAGAGACTCAACACCACCACCCCTGAAATCCAGCCTCACCTCAATCCTGGCTCTTCCAGGCTCTCCTTTCTAGTCCCACCCACAGCCCTAGCTCTATCTCCTCAACCCCATGTCACCCCACCACTGCCTTCTACCCATCCAGGCTTTCCTCTGCCCAACCACTCCATCCCTAGTCCCTTCTTTTCTGCCCCAGCCACCTGCTCACCCCTTCAATCTCCCCACAGAGACTTGGCCCTAATGGTGGCAGCCCTGGCCTACAACCAGTGGTTCACCAAACTCTACTGCAAAGACCTGCGGCTGGTAGGGACTGGGGGGGGGGGTGATGGGAGGGGGAGAGAGCAGTGCTCTCTCTGGCTCCTGATTGTAGTACCCCCCTCGGTCCTCAGGGCTCTGAAGTGCTAGAACAGGTGCTACACACCCTGAGCAAGTCAGGGAGCCTTGAAGAGCTGGTGCTGGACAATGCCGGACTTAAGACGTGAGTCCGGCCTCCTCCTTAGGCAGTGGTGCCCCCTCGATATAGTCGCAGGGCCCCCAGAACCTCAGAGCATGATACAGGCCTCTGAATTATCTCATCTAGCTCCTCACTTTACAGAAGAGGAGACAGAGGCTCAAAGAGGGCAGAAAGCAAGTCAGTGGTCAAGCTGGGACTCAGTGCTAAGCTCCTGACCCTCAGCTCCGTGACCTTCCCCAGCATGCCCCGCCCTTCTTCCATCAACTACTGAGAAGGGTGGGCTGCTCTAGTCTCAAGCACCTGAAGCTAGACTTTGTCTTAATGTGACTTCCCAGGTACTCCAGAGTGGTGACAAGTTCCATGGCAGACCCCAAGCTACTCCCCACCAGTGGGGGCCTCTTACCTTTGCAGCCACAGCCAGGCAGGCAGGTGGAGGAGGCGGGGAAGCCCAGGGGCTGGGATAAACTAATCCTTCCTCTCCTTGCCTGAAGGGATTTTGTCCAGAAGCTGGCTGGGGTATTCGGGGAGAACAGGAGCTGTGTGCTGCATGCCCTCACACTGTCTCACAACCCCATCGAGGACAAGGGTGAGCCCCAGCCCAGAATCCTACCCCCCCCACCAAATGCAGACTGCAGCCCAACCTGGGTCTGAACCAGAGCTTTCCAACCTGATACCAGCCCCTGCCCCAATACCACCATCCTTGACCGCAGGCCTGGACCCCACTGGAGCCCCTACTCTGACTTTGCACCACCTGTTGCCACTGCCCATCCTCTCACTGGGCCCATTTCTCTCTCCACTCCCCAGGTTTTCTCAGTCTGAGCCAGCAGCTCCTCTGCTTCCCCACTGGCCTCACCAAACTGTGCCTGGCCAAGACTGCCATTTCTCCTCGAGGTATTTGCACTGATACCCCTGACCTTTGACCTCTGAACCTCCCCAGCACTGCCTGGGGTGTTGAGCCCCAAAGGTATACCCACCCACTTGCACAGCATCCCAGGGATCAAGGAAAAGAAAGGAGCCACATTTCGGGAGCGGGGAAGTGTTGTATGCCAGGGGAGGAGGTGGGGATGGAGGCCAACCTAGCCCAGTACCCACTGTGCTCAGGGCTCCAGGCGCTGGGCCAGACCTTCGGGGCCAACCCGGCCTTTGCCAGCTCCCTTCGATACCTGGACCTGAGCAAGAACCCTGGGCTGCTTGCCACGGACGAGTCCAATGTGAGTCCATAGAATGTAGCCTCAAGCCCCTGCAGAAGTACACTCAGGCTTCAGAGCCTGGGATCTCTGCTCTGTAGCCCAGGGGTGGTGGGGCTCTATCACCCCTTCCCCTATAGCTCCTCTGTTCTTCCTTCCCAGGCCCTCTACAGTTTCCTGGCCCAGCCCAATGCTCTCGTGCACCTGGACCTGGCGGGGACTGACTGTGCCATTGACTCGGTAAGTCGTTGGCGATGGGGGGACCAGCCTGAGGAGATTTGGGGAGGGCAGTGTGGGTCTTTGCCTTACTCCCCTCCTTGAGTATGGAGGTGGGCAGGCCTGTCAGGATGACTTCAGCCAGGTTCAGCTGAATTATAAAGCAGCGCCCATAGCTGACACCTGTGTGGCACTTTTTCTCGGTCGTAGCCCAAGGTCATACTGGCTATGCCTAAAAGCCAGCCCTCGCTCCGATCCCTAGCTGGGCGTCCTCGTTCAGGGCTGAGTCCACCAGGAGGAAAAGATTCTTTCCTTAAGTTGAACAAGGCACCTCATGAGTGTGGTGACTGACCCTGGTTTGACACCTCCACTGTCTTTGAACCTCTCCACCACCCCTGGGAACAGTAGACTCACTTTCCACAGAGGAGAAACTGAGGCATTAAGAGGCAAAGTAGGCATCCACAGTGGGGCTCACACTGACTGACTGCAGAGAGTAAAGAGCCAGGACCTTGATGGGGAGAAAAGAGGAGTCCTCACCCACCCTTCCCAGCACCCTTTCCAGACATCACGAGACCCACACGTCTCTCCCCACAGCTTCTGGGTGCCCTGCTCCATGGCTGCTGCTCCCACCTAACCTACCTCAACCTGGCTCGCAACAGCTGCTCCCACAGGTGGGAGCACAAGGGGTATGGGAAGGGATGGGGCGAGTGGTGGCTGTCCCCCTCCCTTGCTGACCCAGGGATCTCCGCAGGAAGGGCCGGGAGGCCCCACCAGCCTTCAAGCAGTTCTTCAGCAGCGCCTACACACTGAGCCACATCAACCTGTCGGCCACAAAGCTGCCCCTGGAGGCCCTCAGGTCGGGTGGGTGCAGGGTTGGGGGAGCGTATAAGGGGAAACCATAAGAGAAGGGGGTGAGGGGTAAAAGTGGGCCTGCTGACCTTCCTCCCACAGGGCACTGCTCCAGGGCCTCTCCCTCAATAGTCACCTCAGTGATCTGCACCTGGACCTCAGCAGCTGTGAGGTAAGCCCTCAGTCCGCCTCCCCTTCTACCTGTCCCCCACTGTTCATTCCTCTGACCTAAGTCAAACCCTGGCGACATCTTGCCTCTGCACTACTCTTCTGTGACTCCTGCAACCTGATCACACCTCTACTTTCTCCTCTTAGTCTGTGGTCTGCATCCCTCTTTCCAGAGGTCATTTTCAGTCTCCAGTATCTCTTCCCATAAAGCTTCGGGGTGGGAGATACCAGGCTTTCCCACCAGAGGGCAGGAGAGAGCTATCTCCAGAGCAACAGTCTGGAGACTTTTCTGACACAAGGGAAGGAAGAGAGCCCTAGGGAGGGATCTGGTGTGGAGAAAGCCTCCTGAGTTACACCCTAGACCTGATATGATCTTGAGTCTTGGCATGACTACTGTGGTCTCTGAGCATCAAAGGTGCCCTACCTCCTACCCCTACCCTGCCTCCCCGCCCCATCCCCACCTTGTACCTATAGCTCCGCTCAGCAGGAGCCCAGGTTTTGCAGGAGCAGCTGGGGGCTGTCACCTGTGTGGGCAGCCTGGATCTGTCAGACAATGGTGAGTAGGGGTGCTTTTCTTCCTGGGAGCAGGTGGGAACGGGGCCCGGAGCGTGGGGGATAAGCTTTAAGGAGACTCCTATAAGCCTCGGGACTCAAGCCAAGCCTTTCCTATCTACTGGCCAGGGTTCGACTCAGACCTCCTGACACTGGTGCCAGCACTTGGCAAGAACAAGTCTCTCAAGCACCTGTTCCTGGGCAAGAACTTCAATGTCAAGGCCAAGTGAGGCCCCTTCCCCATACCACAGACCCTCACTCTGTCAGCACCTATCCTTTGGCTTACTGTATTACCTCTGGCCCCCTCCCTGCTCTTTCAATAGCATGACCTCAGTCCCCTCCCCTCCTACTCTGAACCCTGACTCCCCGCAGGACCCTGGAGGAGATCCTCCACAAGCTGGTGCAGCTGATCCAGGAAGAGGACTGTGTGAGTGACTGGGCCCGGGAGGGAACCTGCAATGGTGGGGGACACGGGGACTGGGCCCAACCGCCACTTGCCCACAGTCCTTGCAGTCACTATCAGTGGCAGACTCCCGGCTGAAGCTGCGTACCAGCATCCTCATCAATGCCCTGGGCAGCAACACCTGCCTGGCTAAGGTGGATCTGAGCGGCAATGGCATGGAGGACATCGGGGCCAAGATGCTGTCTAAAGCCCTGCAAATCAACTCCTCCCTCAGGTGAGCTCCCACTTGTACCCTCTGACCTGGAGCCCTGGCCCTCCCCCTGCCACATACATACACACATGTCCTTCCTCCCTGTTTGCCTCACTCTGTACACCAGCTTCCAGGAGACCCTCAGTCCCAGAAAGAAGTCACCCAAGAAAGGAGGGAGGGCTCCAGAATGGGGGCTGTGTCCTGCCCCCTAACAGGGACTCAGAAAGAGAGTTAACAAGCTATGCTCACCCTCTGCCCAGAACTATCCTATGGGATCGGAACAATACGTCTGCCCTGGGCTTTCTGGACATTGCAAGGGCCCTGGAGAGGTGAGTGGACCAGGGCCTGCCCTGACCCAAGCCCCCAGCTTCCCTGTGCCTGGACCAGGCCTGAACTACTCCAGCCCACTTGACCTATTTGCACAGAAATGTTGGAAGAGCCATGGACTAGGAAGCAGTCAGCAAGGGGTGGATTTTGGGGAGCAGAGGCTTCTCTTCCCCACCTCTTTCCCCACCCAGCTCTGCTACTATGTCCCACAGCAACCACACGCTGCGCTTCATGTCCTTCCCTGTGAGTGACATCTCCCAAGCCTACCGCAGCGCCCCTGAGCGTACCGAGGACGTCTGGCAGAAGGTGGCAGCCTAAGTGGGGGAATAGCGAAGGGCAGGGGCCAGCTCACATCCCCAGGTCCTGACCCCACGTACCCCATCATCTCTAGATCCAGTGGTGCTTGGTGAGGAACAACCACTCCCAGACGTGCCCCCAGGAGCAGGCCTTCAGGCTGCAGCAGGGCCTGGTGACCAGCAGCGCCGAGCAAGTAAACATTTCCCTTTGGGACACACGGGGCATGCATGGGGCATGCAAGGCACAGGTGTGATGTGACAGCAGCACACGCAGGGGTAGGGCATGAAAGAGGCAACGTGTGGGTGCCCGTAACTGGTCGCGTGTGGAAGAGCAGGAAGACAGGACGTTCAGAATAGGATCCCCAAACATGAGAGAACCCGTGGGCAAACAGCAGGGACTCCTGGACAAGGGGTGCACAGGACTGGGAGAGCTCCACTGGGCATTCAAGAAGGGCTTTCCCAGAAGAATAGGCCATCCAGAAACATCACTGCTGCCCCTGTCAGTGCCGGCACCAATCATGCTGCCCAAGGAGACCCAGAAATGGAGCACCTGGGGTCCCACCTGGGAAGATGGGGTGTAGGGCCCCCCTGACACTCCTGCTGGCTGTGCTCCAGATGCTGCAGCGGCTGTGCAGACGAGTGCAGGAAGAGGTTCGGGCCCTGAGGCTGTGCCCCCTAGAGCCCGTGCAAGATGAGCTGCTCTATGCTCGGGACCTCATCAAGGATGCCAAGAACTCCAGGGCGGTGAGCCCTCCATAGCCCTACCTTCCCTGACAGTCCATTACCAGGAGGGCCAGCCATGCTAACCCAGGAGTATCCTTGCCCTGTCCCGTGCATCTGCCCTCCTAGGGCAGGGCACCCAGAGACCTAATAAGGCCTAATTCTAGCCTTCTGATCATAACTACTTTCTTCCACAGCTGTTTCCCAGCCTCTATGAGCTGGGCCATGTGCTTGCCAATGATGGGCCTGTGCGGCAGAGGCTGGAGTCAGTAGCCAGTGAGGTGTCCAAGGCTGTGGATAAGGAGCTGCAGGCAAGTCCTGGGGAGGGAGCCCAGTGTTGACCCAGGCCCGAAGCTGAGGGCTGAGCTCAACACAGGAGATTACTGGGGGCAAGAAGGAACTGCAGAGTTGAGACCACCCACACTCCCACTATGCCAAGACATTGCCAGAACACTGGACTTGGATTTTCTCTGCAAGTTTCAACCTTGGCGCCTGAACACTGACCTCCCCACATTGGGCTCTGAGCCTTGGTCTGACTCTCCCTGTCTATATGGTAGAATGGAAGCCTGAATGTCTGAGGCTCTGCTGCTAACCTGCTCTGTGACCTTGGCAGGCCACTCAGTCTCACCATGGTGGGGTAGAGAGGGCATAGACAGGCTAGTCTCTTGGCTGGTGCCAGCCCTGACCCTGCCCCTCTTGGGGCTCTGGCCTCCCTTTTTTCATACTAGGTGATCCTGGAGTCCATGGTCAGCCTAACGCAGGAGTTATGCCCCGTGGCCATGCGGGTGGCCGAGGGGCACAACAAGATGCTGAGCAATGTGGCTGAGCGTGTCACTGTGCCCCGGAACTTCATCCGCGGGGCGCTGCTGGAACAGGCGGGGCAGGACATTCAGAACAAGCTGGAGTGAGAGGCCGGAAGGGGCTGCTGGGGCAGGGCTGGATTTGGCCCAGAACACTTAGGGACTTGGGGCCCAGCTCTCAGCAATGAATAATGAATGGCACAATCTCCATTACAAGAGATAAATCTTTAACCAACTGCAATCTTGCTATTCAGGTTTGGACTGGTCTTTGCCCTAGAAATCTAAGTGCTGAGCTGGGGTTTAGGAGCCAGGCAGTGCACGCACAGTGTGCACACACACATAGCCACACACATGCGCCTAAAAACAAAGCACAGCCCCCTCGGAGGCATAGTCAAAGAATATTGATGCGATTAGAGTGCATAGACTATACTTTCTCTCCCCACACTTTTCACCCCTAGAGCTCTTTCATTCTGGGTCTGAGTGCCACCACTCACCAAAGCAAAGAAAAATTATTACAAAAGAGCTGGTTTCTGATCTTGCAGCAGAAACCAGCAGAGCTCACTCAGCACCCCAATTGATCTAGCTCTGTTCCAGTGGAGCTCCAGGGGCCTGACACCAAGCCCCCTTGCTCTTCTTCATTCAATCATCTTCGCCCACCCTCTCGATTCTACATACCTAGGCTCAGAGTCTGTGGGTGGGACTGGATATGCCTTTATGGAGACACAGCACCTCAGGGCCTCCTTGGACAGCCAAGCTAGCTGGCCCTCTCCCTCAGGCACCCAGGGAAGGGCAAGGCTGAGGCTCAGAACCCGGGAGGGGTGGCTAAGGAGCCTCACCTGTGCCCACAGTGAAGTGAAGCTCTCAGTTGTCACCTACTTGACCAACTCCATAGTTGATGAGATCCTGCAGGAGCTATACCACTCCCACAAGAGCCTGGTAAGTCTTTTGAACCCTGGCCAGGCTCAGGCATGCCTTGTACTACACTTTACCCCATCTCCTCCGGCCCTCTCCCCTCCCTCAAGGCCTTGGGAGGTGGGCAGCTTTCTTGAGATCCTGTTCACAGCTGTTCTTCCCCAGGCCCGGCACCTGGCCCAGCTAAGAACACTATCAGATCCACCAGGGGGGCTGGGCCAAGGGCAGGATCTGACCTCCCGAAGCCGAGGCCATAACCATGACCATGAGGAGACCACAGATGATGAACTTGGGACCAACATCGTGAGCATCCCCACTCCCAATCCCCTTCCTAACCCAGGTCCTGCCCCTGAACTTGGAAAACACTGTCCCGTTTCCTTTCTCTGGACTCTACTCTCCCCTTGCTGGGCCTGGCCTCATTCCTGAGCGCCAGCCAGCCCAATCTCTTCCCTTTGCCCAATGCCCCAACCATCTGAGGAGAAGGAGGCAGGAGGGACTCTAAAGAGAAGGCTTTATGAGGAACAGAGGCTCCAGGTGAGGCTCCTGGGACTTGCAACCTGGCCCCACCATTCATCTGTTTCTGCAGGACACCATGGCCATCAAAAAGCAGAAACGCTGCCGAAAGATCCGGCCAGTGTCTGCCTTCATTAGTGAGTCCCCAGCTTCCATTCTAACGGCTGTTTCCCTTTCTTTTTCTCATCTCACCAGCCTGCTTTTTCCCTGCCCCTCCTGCTAGTCCCTCTAACACTGCTGTTCCCACAGGTGGGAGCCCTCAGGACATGGAAAGCCAGCTGGGGAGCTTGGGGATCCCCCCTGGCTGGTTCTCAGGACTCGGGAGCAGTCAGCCCACAGCTAGTGGCTCCTGGGAAGGTCTAGCTGAGCTTCCCACTCATGGCTATAAACTAAGGCATCAAACACAAGGCAGGCCCCGGCCCCCCAGGACCACCCCTCCAGGCCCTGGTCGGCCCAGTGTGAGTCTCTAAAGCCTTATGGAAGTACCGACTTCACTTAGCAATGCCAGAGCCAGGGGTTGTAGCTTTAGGACCCAAATGTCAGAGGCACCAGCCTCGGGAGATCTGGCAGAGGCCCATGTCAGCCACTGAAAGTAGAGGGACTATCCAGTTGGGATGCGAGCTAGACCTTATCACAGATAGATCTGTCTGCCAGACAGTCGGCAGTCCTCGTTGTGGTAAAGGATAGAGCCAAGAACCAAGCTTAGGAAATGCCCGAGTGGACTGAAGTCTAAATTCCCGTGGGGCCAACAAAGGCCAGTCCAAGGCCAAAGGGGAAAGCCCTGAGAGGATGGGAGCGGGGCTCCCTGGCCTGGATGAAATACCTTATAGGACTTTCCTCCCAACAGGTGCCAGTACCTGGCACACGTCAGGAGAATGGGATGGCCACCCGACTGGATGAGGGACTGGAGGATTTTTTCAGCCGAAGGGTCATGGACGAAAGTTCCAGGTGTGGCACCTGGACACACTCCCATTTTCTGCAGGTCCAGAGGGCTCCTATGTCCACCTAGCTTCCATGGAGGCTGCTCTAGTGACAGTGCCCAAAGCTAATCTCTCTGGGACATTTCTTCCACGTTCTTGTCCTTCCCCACCCAGTCCTTATCTCCCATGCTTTCTTAATTTCCTCAGGACAGCTAGCTGAAAAGGATGGGGCTATCACAGTGAGGTGGTGGGGATGGGGTGGTGGTGGGGTGGGGAGGTGACGGCAGTCCCTGGGTCGGGCTGATAGTTAAGGTGAGAGCCCTAGAAAGCATGTTCTCGGCCACAGTCCTGTACTCAAGGAACCGGGTCACTTGGAGAAGCTGAGAGCAGGAGAGGATGGGAGGGGTGCCTGGGAGGAAAGAGCTGATCTGCTGGAGGATTCTGACATGGAAGATGAGGACACCATCTCTGAGAACTAAGTGGAAACGGTTACAGAGCAGCGGGAGAGACGATGAGAGAGGAAAGTGGGAGGTTTATGAGAGCCAAGGCTAGATTAACACCAGCACCACCCTGAGCCCTGAGAGACCTCTGCATCTGACGTTTGCATCTCCCCATGGCTTGTCATTAACTCACCCTGCCCCTGCCCAGCTACCCACGGACTCTTCGGACCCTGCGGCCAGGCCTCTCAGAGCCGCCGCTGCCTCCACTCCAGAAGAAGAGGCGCCGAGGCCTATTTCACTTTCGCCGGCCCCGGAGCTTCAAGGGGGACAGAGGGCCAGGGTCCCCCACCACGGGGCTCCTCCTCCCTCCACCCCCGCCCCCACCCCCAACTCAGGAGAGCACCCCCAGCCCAGAACCCCCCAGCCATGGCAACAACTCTTCCCCCTGCTGGAGCCCAGAGGAGGAGAGTGGCCTCCTCCCTGGATTTGGGGGGGCCCGAGGGCCTTCCTTCCGCAGGAAGATGGTAAGTGAGGCAGAGGTGCTGTGTCCTTCTTGTTTGCTGTCCCGTGCATAGCCCACCTGCCCTTCTTACCCTAGGCAGTTAATGGCAGAATGCTAGGACTCAGGACTCGGGTCATCCCAACTCCCTGCTCCTTGATACTGGGCTGGGCCTGACCACCCAGAGCATGCTGGGAGTGCTGCATGCACAGGAGGGCAGTAGAAGGACTGCTCAGAGGGTCAGGGCAGGGCTTTTCTCTGCCTGGGGACTCAGAGGGGCAGGCACCCTCCCCCGCTCCCTTGTTGCCTGTGGAGCCCCTTCTCCCTCCCTTGTAAACCTGAGACCTTGTTCCAGGGCACTGAGGGGTCAGAGCCAGGGGATGGAGGCCAGACCCCTGTGACGGCACAGCAGCCAAGGGTTCATGGCGTTGCCCTTCCTGGGCTGGGAAGAGCCAAGGGTTGGAGCTTCGATGGGAAACAAGAGGTGAGGGGAGCCCAAGGCTCTGAACTGAGGGTTCCGTGGGTCCCTGTCTACCATCCTCCCCCTCCCACATCCTGTCTTCGGTGGGTCAGTGGAGAGAGTGATGCTTTGACTTTAAAAGGTATTAGTTGCAGCTCTGCCTGTACTAGACAGTTGTCGTGGAATCTTGGATGGGTCACTTAATATCCTGGAGCCCCTACTTCCTTGTAAAATGAGTGGTTATAAAAATATTTACCTCCAGCGCTCTGTTTACCAAATTTTGGTGACTTAATTACCACCCTTAAGATTAATTCTTACCTTTTCCACATACTACCTATGTTATTATTTACATAATGTTTTAATTTAAATTGGCTCACTTCGTTAATTAGTCTGGACATGTGCATTATCATCTTTAAAACTACAGTCATGTTTTCTTCTATTACACATAAAATAAACATGTAAATATTAAAAATAACAGTATTTTCATTCATGTAGGCCATTTCTTATGCCCCTAGGGTGGTATGGGTGCCACTCTGGGAAAAACAGTTCAAGTGTCTAGGGACTAATGCCATGAAATGCTAGAGCAAAAGTTTCTTGCTCACTGCAGTCCCCACTTGGAGGGGACTTTTCTGATGACCTGACTCAGCTGTCCTTTCAGGGCACAGGCCCAGACCTGGAGGGCAGCGTCCAGGCTTGGCAGAAACGGCGCTCTTCAGATGATGCAGGTGAGAATAGCTGCCCTCTTTTCCTTCCTTTGATCCCTCTCTCAGGCCCCTCTTAATTTGCTTTTCCCCTGTCTCCCTTTCTCTCCACACCAGGGTCTGGAGCCTGGAAGCCCCCACCACCACCCCAAAGCACCAAGCCAAGCTTTAGCGCCATGCGCCGTGCAGAGGCCACATGGCACATAGGTATGGAATGCCTCTTCTGGGGCAGCAGCACTAAAGGTGCAGGGTGTGTCCACAGAAACAGAAGCCATAGCCCCCACATCAGGGGAATTTATGACCAAGATGGGGCAGTAAGAAGTCAGTACAGTGAAAATGTTTAAGGATATTTACAAAGCTACATTCAAAAGAGGCAAACAACCCAATCCAAAGAAAGGTCCTACGAAACAGAAGTGTCTTTACCAGGACTGGCAGACAAGAACAACATTTTGTGGGTGATTCTGGGGAATTCTCTAGGGCAGGGGCCGCCTCTGGTCACTGTCAGAGGAGCGACACCCTCTATAGAGAAGGCTTCTCTCTGCACCTTAGCTGGGAAGAGAGTGGGCAAGTACCAGCCATGCCAGGTCCACCTCAAACCTTCCAGTACACTTCAAAAACAGTTCACCAAGGCAACCTCAGCTCATGCAGAAAGGTGTCACAAGGAAGGGGCAGGAGTCCTTCCTACCTTGGAGGTCAGAAATCGTGGGCGTTGGTCCTGGCTCAGCCCCCACCCGCAGTGTTGACCTTATACAATTCATTTACCTTTTGGCTTTGTAACTCTGAAAGAATAAAGGGGAGGGGGTCATAGTATGACCCTTCCCTTCTGCTGGATTCAGAGCACCTTTCATTTAGGGAGCTTCTAAAGGAAAGCTGGTCAGCTCCATATCAGCTAAGTTCCCACAGGCCTGGAATATGACCCTCTAACAATATCAATATGGCCACATCTCTGCGTAAATGTAGATACTCCATCACCTTCCTCCTCTTCCACCCCAAGGCTAGGGCACAAGGGTGTGGTGCAGAGCCAGGCTGGCCCTTGGCTTGGCAAGGCCTGTGCTCCTACCCATCTCCAATGCCAAGCCAGACTGGGGGCATCTTTGCTGGTTATCCCATCCTCACATAAACTAGTTAAACACACAAAGCAGGGCTCCAGCTTTCATTTAGGAGACCACAAGAGTCGATGCTCTGCTGAGCACACACGCATTGCCAGCATGCTTCAGGTCTCTCTCGCTCACTGCTCATACCCCACAGATACACAGACACCTTCCAGGTGATATAACCTCAGGCTCAGTTTGCATAAAGCCACAGGGGGTGGGGTGAGGATGCCTCTCCTTGAGACTCTCACACGTGAATCAGACTGACAGACAAAGTCCTGGGAATGCCAGGCTGCAGCCTTGGCAGGGCCCCGGAGCACTGCAGCCCTGGATTGGCAGCCCTGTCTGTGGACCCAGACAGCCCCAGGCTCTGGCTCCGCCCCAGCAAGAAAGGGCTCAGGCCCTGCTCTTCAAGTGGAACAGTCAGTTCAGAGCTCAGGATGATCCTGGGGACCAAGGGCTAAGGAAATGTGAGAGCAGACGGGAACATCTGAAGCAGAGGCATAGGAGCAAATGGACTTGGAGGGGAAAGTCCTGGCCTCCAGGGCTGCTTAGGGACAGGGGACAGGGAGGGCTATGCAAGAATGCCTTTTCCTGCAGTTTCTCCTCTCTTCCCATCCCCCAGCTGAGGAGAGTGCCCCCAATCACAGCTGCCAGAGCCCCAGCCCAGCCTCCCAAGATGGGGAAGAGGAGAAAGAGGGGGACCTATTCCCAGAGAGGACGGTTCCCACTCGGAATGCCAAGGTGAGGGCTGGCAAAGCAGGTGGGGAGGGCACTTTGATGAGGTCAAAAGATTAATTGACCCAGCATCTTCCTTCTGCCAGCTGCAGGATCCCCCTTTAGCTCCACGACCCCCCAAGCCAGTGGCTGTGCCCAGGGGCCGCCGCCCCACCCAGGAACCAGGGGGCAGGGAGGACACTGAAGCTGGGGGTGCAGCCCCAGGAATGAACAAACCCCGGCTGAGACTGGGCTCACAGCAAGACCAAGAGGAGCCCGAGGTCCAAGGTCTGCCATCTGGCTGGAGTGGGGCTTGGGATGCCTCTGGTAACCTGCTGCCTACCCTACGTCCCCATCGCAGGCACAAAATGAGTCACAGCCTAGATGAGCACCTAGCCTGTGAGCCCCACTCATGTGCCAGGCCTGCTTTGACTGTCATTTCAGGGCCCCCGGATTCAGGCCGTCGAACTGCCCCCCTGAAGCCCAAGAGGACACGGCGGGCACAGTCTTGCGACAAGCTGGAGCCTGATAGAAGATGGCCCCCTGACCCCACAGGTGCTAGTGGGGTGGGTGAGAGAGCAGTCCCCCTTCCCACCCAACTGTCCATCATGGTACACCCCACACTGGGTGGCAGGCTCTCCCTGCTCTGGAAATAGTGCTCCCTGGATTTGTACCCAGCAGGAACCAGTGAGCCAGGAACAGACTGACAGCAGCTGTAGCACCCTTCCCAGCACTCCTCTCGACATGTGCCTCAGAAAGACCGGCCCCCACCCAACCCCACACCTCCAGGCCCCTCTGCCAGCCCATCCCACAGGGGCAGGATGGCAGGATGAGGCATGGGGACGGGAAGGGAGGGAGCAACCTGGAGAGAGGGAGGTGCTCGATGCCTCCCTCCCTCAGCAGAGAGCTTTGGGGTGGAGGTTGTTTCTCTCCCTGGAGGGCGGATCTATTCCTCAATCCCCAGGGGGCTCTCTCCCCACTTGTACAGAATAAAAAAACAAAATCACGGCCTGCCTGGAGTCTCTGCTGTCTTCCCCATTCACTAACCCCACCCTCCACCATCTGTTCCCCTTCAGTGCTTGTCCCCAGTGGGGAAAACTGAGGAACACCTTGCAGGGATGAGGCTGGGGCTCTGAGCAGAGAGGGAAGGACCAAAGAACTGGTGGACAGGCAAGGAACGGATGAGAAGTCCTAAAGCCAGGGTGGGTGTCATGTGCAGGATCTGGGCTGAGCTGATGGGCAAAGGAACCAAATAACAGAAACCAACACCATTATGTGTCCAGCTTTGTGAGGGTGTGTGGTGTACCAGGAGGAGACGGGAGCAGCATGCTGTGTGTGCGTGTGTGTGTGTACAGGCAAGCTCACTAATGGTGGAATTAAATGGTATGGCATCCTGGGGGCACCATCAATAGTCGGAAATCTCAACAGTAGAATGGCCTGACGGTAAACAGAAGTGTCAATGATATGAGAAGATAAACAATTAAATTAATTATTTCCCATTGGTGTACTACCAAATATTAGCTTGGCATTCAAGACTCCCACTCAAGAGCCTCTTCCTCCGTGAAGCCCTTCCTGATACTCTCCTCCAACTCATCCAAATCGAACTCTCACTCTTTGTGGCCCACTGCACCCCGAACAGGTCCATACCTTTGTACCTGTCCCATTTAATTGCACTTGTATATGGACTTAACATCTTTCTGTCTGTGGTCCTGTCTGCTCTATATACATGACCCTCCCCTGGGGGGCAGGAGCTGTGTCTTAATCACAGCTCCTATGTAGCCCCAGCCCCTGGCATAGTGCCTGGCACCCAGAAGATGCTCAATAAATGGCTACTAACTTAATATATGAGCAGCTTAGGGGATGGAGAGCGAATATATTCTGGTGAACCCTGTTCTGTACTCGTCTCGGATAACCATTTGCCCAAATGTCTTCACGTGTGGAGTACAGCTCCCTGGCAATTGCTCACTTCCCCTGGTCTCACTAGGGAATGACTAAATCTTGTTTTCTCAAGATCTGTGTATGATATGGCCCCTCCCACAAAGATGTGGCCATATGGGTTTAATATGGGGGTGGGGAGGTAAATTGCGGGGACTAGGAAGATGCCTGGGGAATAAGTCCTTCAGCACATTTCCCCACTGGGCAGCCTTGTCCTCAGGGGGCTATGTGAACAGGATGTGAGACTGTGCCCTTAAGCAATTGTGTCCATTTCCTTGACTGTCTCTGTTAAAAGGTGGCTAAGACACTGGACCTCATTCTAGAGCTTTGAGGTTCAGCATGGTATGTGATGGTTTTTAAGGAGCACATGAAGATCCCCATTCTGTCGTATTTGGGTGTGTGTGTGTGTGTGTGTGTGTGTGTGTGTGTGTGTGTGTGTGTGTGTGTGACAAGTATAGCCCAGTGTTCTTTTTACATGACTGTAAATAGCCTTAACAAGTGTGATGTGGAGAGTGTTGTGAGATTGGGTGTTTCCCTATGTGTATCTGTAGGGCTATAACTGTCGTGGTGTCACAGTGAGTTTATGTGCTGGCGCCTGTGTGTGTCAAGATACGTGTGAGCCTGTGAGTCGTGGGTGCGCGTCTCCATCATTTTCCGGTGTGAATGTGTGTGTGGCACATACCGCCGCAATGTGTGCATCTCTGTGATGGTGGGCGTGGGTGTGGCATGAAGGGGAAGATGTGTGTCACTGTGTCTGTGGGGGTCCTGCCTCTGAGCCACCCCCAGCCCACCCTCCTCCCCTGGTTCTGTGGCTCCCTCCCAGGCAGTAGCCCTGCCCCTCCCCTCTTCTCCCTACCAACCGGTCTGTGCCGGGGGAGCTGGAGCTGCCGCCCCCCCCCTCCCCATCCAGGCCCCATAAATAGCAGCAGAGCCAGAGCCGGAGCTGGCACCAGCGGCTGGAGCAGCAAAGGAGTCAGGGCCAAGGCCAGAGCTGGAGAGAGGAGCCCCCCGAGTAGAAGCCAGGTGAGCTTCCCCTTCCTCCCTAGGCCAGCCCCACCCTGCCCAGCCGGCCCAGTCTCCATAACAACATCTCCCCCCATCCCTAGATAGGTCTCCACTCTTTCATTCTTGCCCAATCCCCTCACCACCATATGCTTCTGCCCATCTCAGGGGACCTACAAGGTCCTACAAGGGAGACTTGTGGCTAGAAGGCAGAGACTCCCTAACCCAGACCCTCCCTCACCGATCCAGAAAGGCATACTCTGTGGGGAGGGGGTACCCAGCCAGAGAAGGGTCTCAGTTCTGACGGAGATACGTACAGGTACTGTCACACCCTCCTGGAGACAGACACACGACCAAGGGACAGACACACAGAGTGGGGGCATCAGACACACTAATGCACACTCGTGGGGAGAAGGACAACATGAGATCAGACAGCCTCACCCTGAGACATGGACAGATACAGATAGATGGACTGACCGGCCATGAACTTGGGCCAGCGTACCCCTGCCTGCTGCTGCCCGAAGCTTGGTACCACTGCTGGGGGAGGGTGGTATGCGCGCATCCCACAGGCAGCATGGAGGGGGCTGCAGTTCCCCAAAAATCTCGTCGCTAAGAGACAGTGCCAGTGCTGCCAAGAAGTGAGAACAGGAGAGGTGGGGAGAGAAGCGAGAGTTGTCATAGTGGGAGCCCCTGCCAGGAACCTGGAGGAGCTTTCAGCAGGGACAGGGCTCTGCCTCTAACTCCCCAAACCCTCCTCCCCTCCCTTCCCATCAGCCAACCACAAGGTGAGTGGGGGTAGGTAGGTAGGAACAGCCCTGCAGCGCACCTTCCACCCCGCCTCCTCCTGCCCACTGCAGATTCCATTCCTGAGGCCTGTCCTCTTCAGACTTCCAGAAGCCCTTCCACCCCTTTCCCACTCCCTTGTCCCACTTCAGCTCCCTTGGGCCAAGACTGAGTACAGCGCTGGCTCACATATCAGTTGGGAAACAGCAGAAGGTGCTGAGGCAGCAGAAAGCATGGATCAATCGATGGCCTAGGAGCCAAGACGCCAGGAACCCCCCAGCCCTCCAGCCCTGTCCGGCCCCATCCGGGCATACTAGGCCACAGTGGTGACAGAAGCACGGGGCTGTGCCGGGGTGGGAGGCTCAGGTCCTCTGCCCTTCCCTGCTCAGATCTCGGGGGAAAGCCAAGCCACGGGAGGGCGGGGGAAACAGGAGGTCCATGAGGTCCCAGGACTGCAGGAAGCAGGGCAAGGATGGGGCAGGACCCAGGCTTCTAGAAGACAGACCCCCTTGCCTGGCAGGTATTCCCTTTCTAGTGTCCAGGCCATCTGCTCTGTCCCCACAGTGACATGTCGGACCCTGAGATGGGTTGGGTGCCCGAGCCCCCAGCCATGACACTGGGGGCTTCACGGGTGGAGCTGCGGGTGTCCTGCCATGGCCTCTTGGACCGAGACACACTCACCAAGCCCCACCCCTGTGTGCTGCTCAAGCTCTACTCTGATGAGCAGTGGATGGAGGTGAGAGCAGGCTCGGGGTCTTTCCTTCACTTATCTCCTGGCCTGGAAAGGAGGGGTGGCTAAGTGGAGGCAACGAAAACCCTACAGGAGAATGTGAAGACCCCGAGGGGCCTCTTCTAGGCTGTGTGGGTAACCTTGGTGACAGGCGTGCCATATCATCACAAACAAACCATTTTACAGCTGCTAAAGCTCAGAGTTCCAGAGGGTCCTGAGATGGCCCCAGAGGCAGTGGCACTGTCCCGAAAGGCCTTATGAGAGCCCCAGAGGGCTGATGGTCTAGTGGGCTTGCAGCACCCTGAGCTTGGGGTTCGGCCTAGGCAGGGAAGAGCTAGTCGCTGGGGCTGTGTAAGCCCAAGAAAAGCTGGCATGATGGGTGGTCCAGGGAAAAGAACCTGGTTTCCCAGAGGGCTCCCACCCCTCCTGCCATACAGGTGGAGCGCACGGAGGTGCTGCGCTCCTGCTCCAGCCCTGTCTTTTCCCGGGTGCTGGCCCTTGAGTACTTTTTTGAGGAGAAGCAGCCTCTGCAGTTCCATGTGTTTGACGCCGAGGATGGAGCCACCACCCCGAGCAATGACACCTTCCTCGGCTCTACAGAGTGCACCTTGGGCCAGGTCTGTGTTCCTGCCCCACTCCACCCCCATCAACTTCTGCCTCTGAAATCCAAAATAACAGAGAGCATGATCTCTGGAGCCAGTTCAATCCAGGCTTGGACCCCATTTCCGCCATTCACTGGCTATGCAGCCTTGGGCAAGATACTTAACCTCTCTGGTCTTGGTTTCCTCATCTAAACAAAAGGATGTCACAGTGCCTACCTTAATGCTACTGTGGAAATTAAGTCCAACTCTAGCCCAAGTGGCACTTATAACCTGTCCCCTTGTACCCTGGCCAAGGCAGGTGGGAGCATCACAGCTAGGTCTCCTTCTACCTCCATCCCCAGATTGTGTCACAAACCAAGGTCACTAAGCCATTGCTGCTGAAGAATGGGAAAACTGCGGGCAAGTCCACCATCACGGTAGGCAAGGTCACCTGTACTTACCCTTGGGCAGG
Organism: Pteropus vampyrus; assembly: GCF_000151845.1. Lineage (NCBI taxonomy): Eukaryota > Metazoa > Chordata > Mammalia > Chiroptera > Pteropodidae > Pteropus > Pteropus vampyrus. The sequence goes on from NW_011891173.1 coordinate 28,280, forward strand.
GCATTCAATGCCCCTGTATGGGCATCCATGACGACATCATGCCCAGGATAGGCCCCCACCTAAGGGAAGGGTCATAGGGTGGACCTTGTGGAGGTGGCAGGAGAGGTAGGAGGGAGTCCTGCCACTTGTGCTCCCCTTGCAGATCGTGGCTGAGGAGGTGTCTGGCACCAATGACTATGTGCAACTCACTTTCAGAGCCCACAAGCTGGACAATAAGGTTAGAACCCCAGAGCCCAGGTCACCCACAGCAGACAAATCCGAGTCCCAGCTCTGCTTTTTTCCCACTGTTAGCCGCCTCCCGCTGTAGACCTCATCGGGCTCATGGGCCTTTTTTCCTATCCCCCACAAGGATCTGTTCAGCAAGTCTGACCCTTTCATGGAGATCTATAAGACCAATGGGGACCAGAGTGACCAGCTGGTCTGGAGGACCGAGGTTGGTGCCTGGGGCTGTCAAAAAGAAGGAAGGAAGAGCAGAGTAGGGAAATCGAGACAGGAGGTGACTGTCTCTGTGGTGCCTCTCCAAGGTGGTGAAGAACAACCTGAACCCCAGCTGGGAGCCATTCCGCCTGTCCCTGCATTCCCTATGCAGCTGTGACTTCCACCGGCCTCTCAAGGTGAAGTCCCTGCCAAGCAAGGGCAGCCTGCTTGAACATTTTGCCTCTGCCTGAGACCTTCCCTCTGAGTGTACCATGTCCCTTCTCTCTCCCCCTTGACATAAGATCGTCCCACTGTGGGATAAAAAACTGGTCACAGCTCAGTGTTTCCAAGACGTGTACCTTTTATCAGAAGCCAAAGTCCCTGCCAGACTGAGCCAAAGAATAAAATTCAGCTGGTGGCCTTTCTGGGCAGATCGAGGTCATCTATTTGGGCCTAGAGTCTGTTAGGCCACTACCTCCCTGAGTCCCTCCCCTTGCCCCCAGAAACCACTACAAAGCATCCCTGACCTTGATTCTCCCTGCCTTTTCAGTTCTTGGTGTATGATTATGACTCGAGCGGGAAGCATGACTTCATCGGCGAGTTTACTAGCACCTTCCAGGAGATGCAGGAAGGAACAGCAAACCCTGGACAGGAGGTACCACGAAGCTCCCCCATCCCCCCACCCCCCCGCTCCAGAATCCTGCCTGCCAGATCCCTGGGAGAATCCCAAGGGTGATGCTGAAGAGGCCACCATACATGATAGGAGGTGGAGAGAGTGGAAAGTCCCCAAGCTCAGCCTCAGGACTGAGCCATAGGGGTCTTGCTCTGGGAGGCTCTGCTGGAAGGGGGATGAGGAGTCACCTGATGGAATCGTGACCCTGGATTTTTGGGGTATGTGGGGTCTAGATGCAATGGGACTGTATCAACCCCAAGTACCGGGACAAGAAGAAGAACTACAAGAGCTCAGGGACCGTAGTACTGGCCCAGTGCACGGTAAATCCCAGTGCAGCCTCAAGCCCTGTCCCAGCCCCGAGCCCTACTGCAACCTCACATTCCACTTTTCCCTTGTTTCAAAGACCAGTTTCTCTGCTTCTGGGAACTGAGAACACTTGCCCTATCCCCCTACTAACTTCAACCTCAAAAAACTCTGTTCACTCCACTTCTCCCACAGAAGATCCACCTAGCTCCCTCCTCAAAGGACCATCCCTCTACCTTTCCCCCTCTGCTCCCACCAGGTGGAAAAGGTGCACACATTTCTGGATTACATCATGGGTGGCTGCCAGATCAGCTTCACGGTAAAGGCCCAGGGGATGGGGACAGAGGCAAGAGGGAGGGGCTAAGCTCATAGTGAACAGACGGAACCCAGAATCCTCTCTGCCCTACTTAGGCCTCTCACGAGCCCAGTGTTGTCACCTTGTACCCCTCACCCCAACCAATGAAGAGGCTACCTTTGGGGTCACCCAAGTTCACCTTAGTCCTCCCTACAGTCTCTAGCTCTGGCCTAGCCTCTCTGTTGGCTCTTGTGGATGCAGCATGTCCCTTTCCCCACCTCCACCAGGTGGCCATCGACTTCACAGCCTCCAATGGGGACCCGAGGAGCAGTCAGTCCCTACACTGCCTCAGCCCCCGCCAGCCCAATCATTACCTGCAGGCCCTGCGTGCAGTGGGAGGCATCTGCCAAGACTATGACAGGTAGGAAGAGGTGGGGGGCAGGGTGGGGAGACAGACAGGAGGCCTTGCCCAATGGACCCCACAGCCTTTTCCTCTCCCCAGTGATAAGCGGTTCCCAGCGTTTGGCTTTGGGGCTCGCATCCCTCCCAACTTTGAGGTAGGCGGGGTGTGAGGGGAAGGGAGGAGATGGTCTGTGAGTCAGCCAGGAAGGAGAGATCCCCTTGCTGCTCTTGCCTTATGTTCACAGGTATCCCATGACTTTGCTATCAACTTTGACCCGGAAAATCCTGAATGCGAAGGTAAGAGAGGAGATTCCCATCAGCCCTGCCTCCTCCCACACAGCTTGCTGCACACTCCTATATTCCCCATGCCAGAGCACAGACTCCATTCACATGGGCCCAACTCCCTGTCCCTTTACCCATTCAGTGCCTGTCTTCATTTGGTAAGACTTCCAGCCCCTGGCCCAGCATCTGCCCATCCAACTAACCCAGTGACCATCCACCTCTCCTACTTACTGATGAACTTGAGGGTAGAGAGGCGGCTGGTAACCTTGCTTTAAAGGGTGTCAAGAAGAGCTCCTTGCTAATCTCTGCCAGCCTCACCTCTGCCCACAGAGATCTCGGGGGTCATCGCCTCCTACCGCCGTTGCCTGCCCCAGATCCAGCTCTATGGCCCCACCAATGTGGCCCCCATCATTAACCGCGTTGCGGAGCCAGCCCAGCGTGAGCAGAGCACTGGCCAAGCCACGGTGAGAAGCAGGCAACCAGGCTCTGCCTGCGATCTCGAGTGGTCCCGGGCCCGGGCTTGGAGTGGGTGCCAACGCCCTTGTACACAGAGCCTACCCTTATTCCCCTCCGCCTGCCCTCAGAAGTACTCGGTGCTGCTGGTGCTCACAGACGGCGTGGTGAGCGACATGGCAGAGACCCGCACTGCAATCGTGCGCGCCTCCCGCCTGCCCATGTCCATCATCATAGTGGGCGTGGGCAACGCCGACTTCTCTGACATGCGCCTACTGGACGGCGACGATGGTCCCTTGCGCTGCCCCCGAGGGGTGCCTGCAGCCCGCGACATCGTTCAGTTTGTGCCCTTCCGGGACTTCAAAGATGTGAGTGCCTAAAGCCCCCTCCCAGCGGAAGGACTCCTCAGCTCCTCATAGCCCCAAATCTGACCTGGCTCACCTATCCAGTCGACACTGGGGCCCAGCTGGCCACACCGAAGCCCCGTCCCTCACCTGACCCCTCCTGCACGCTCCTGCTTCTAACCACGACCCCACCTACATCTGCAGGCCGCACCCTCTGCGCTCGCTAAGTGCGTCCTGGCAGAGGTGCCGCGGCAGGTGGTGGAGTACTACGCCAGCCAGGGCATCAGCCCCGGGTCGCCCAGGCCCTGCACGCCGGCCACGACCCCCAGTCCTAGCCCATGACTGTCTCCCACCGGACCAGCACTCCCTCAGCCTCTCAGTGAGTCCTGACAGCCCAAAGGGAAGAACACTAGAGGTTGCAAGGTGTGGCTTCACGAAGCCCGCCTTGGTCAGGTGTGGTGTAGAGGAGGGTGCTTATCAGTGTCCTATCCTCTCCCAGGTGCCTGTCTTGACCCTTGTGACTTGAGTGACCAGTGCCTCTCCCTCTTGGACCACCTGTGCCCCCTGGGACCTGGAAGTGAGTGGCCGGCCCTGCCCCATCTCTCCAGGCCTCGTACCCCTCAGCCTTGTGGCCCCAGTGACTGTGATCCTGACTTTCTGACCGTTAATAAAGGGAACCACTCCTAGCACCTCAGCCTCTATCCATCATGCCTCAGGCGCCCATTGGGCAATCCGTAGCACCGCCCCCCTACACACACACACACACACACACCCACACACACACACATGCACACACCATTAAGAAATGAGGACCAGCACCTTTCGAAATCTGGGCCAGAGCTCATCAGGCAGCCAAATGTCTCTGAAGTTTCATCCCAACTATGTGCCAATGAGATGTGAGGGATCCCCGCCCTCACCTTTCAACCCCAGGGGGCCCAGACACCATGGGGGTTAACTATGGGAAATGGAGGAGGTAATAAGGGGCTGTCAAGGGAGTAGGCTGATATCTTTTTACAACTGTCTCCAGAGAAGCCCAACTGAGTTGCCAGGGGCTGAACCCCAGCCCCCATACAGCTGTGGGGTGGAGCCCAGAAAGGGCGTATGAGGACCGAAGGAGCAGCAGGTCTGTTAGTGGATTATGAATACAGAGAGGGCTTCTAAGGTCTGATTTTCCTGCAGCATAGTTTTCCTGGTTGTATGTGTGCATGTGTGCGTGTGTGTGTGTGTGTGTGTGTGTGTGTGTGTGTGTGTGTTCATGCACTGCACATCCCTGATTCTCCATGAGTGTGGCCTTAATGGTTCAGGAAGCCTAGCTGTGTACGCTTAATAATATTAACAATAGTGGCATACATTATTGCTTAGCCAAAGAAAAACCAGTAGGCCTGGAACTTGAGCTCGGGCCCATCTGACTAAAGTGCCCACACTTTAATCACTAGTGTACAACTTCTATGTGGAACGTATGATGTATCTGTGTGACTCTTATCTTGTGATCCAGAGGTATATATATGTGGCCTGATTGTATGTATGGGTGTAGGTGCCTGTGGGTGGGCATCTCTGCCCATGTGTGTGTGCCATGTAGGGCCTCAGCCAGTTAAGGAAGGTATACAAGAGCAGTAGTGGGTCTGGATTGCAGCTCCAGAGAGCGGGTGAGAACACAGGTGAGATCCAGAATGAGGGAAAAGAGCTGGACTCCTGGAAGGACCCTCCCTACCCCAGCCTCTCCCTTCAAAAATGCATGTGGAAGCGGATGAAGGAGGAGAGGTTAAAGGTGCTGTGAGCCAGCCGGAGCCAGAAATGGTGGCCAATAGCTAATAGCCAATGGTGAGAAAAGGAGAGGAGAAAAAAAGAAATCTTGGGAGAGATGGAAAAGAGGCCTCCCATTTCAGGCTCCTGAGTGGAGGAGGGACAAGTTGGAGGGAACAAGAACTGAAATGGGAAGAGACAGCTGGGAAGGGGGCAGATAGAGGGGGCAGAAAGGAAAAGAGACATATGGGAATCTCTTCTCCCATGCCTGACTGTTTCCCGTCATTTATTATGTCCATCAGAGGACCTATGACAATGTCTAGTGAAGTTGCTACTCCCAGTTCAATGCCTCTTCTCTGCCCAGATCCCCCACTGACTCTCACCATAGGCTGCTGAACCATAAGGCTGGGTTACCATGGCAACTGTGAGACCTCAGGATAGCTATAGATAGATAGGCCTGGCCTGGTCACTGCTGCTCCTGGGCTTCTGTGTAGTGGTGGTGGGAGGGGGAGCCTCCATCTAGCCCAATTCCCATCCCTCCACTCCACTTTCATTGGGTCTCCAGAACTGAGATGCAACACTCAGCATAGTTCCTTTCTCTCTCTCTCTCTCTCTCTCTCTCTCTCTCTCTCTCTCTCTCTCTCACACACACACACACACACACACACTCACACACACAAGCCCAGAGTAAGAATGAAGAATGAACACTTTTTAAATTATAAGAACATTTAGCCAGTAGCATAAAGTTCTGCCTGGACTTGAAGTTTAATTCACAAAAGCTGCATTCTGTCAGCTATTTGTCATTCTGGGGAAAGTCTCACCTCAGCCCTCGGAGAAGCTGGAGGTAGCAGGGGAACCCTATAAAGGTCTGGAGGTCAAGGCAGTCTGGAGGGAGCAGCAGAGGACCAGTGCATAGGCTCGTCTACTGCCTAGGCTGCAGCCAGGAAGTGGATGGAGTAGGACAGGAAGTCCCTGTGGTGAGATTGTCTTGGGGAGATGACTGGACTCTCACATTAAGGAAATGCCATATCTGGAAAGGTGTCAGAAGTCATCCAATCCTAATGAGGATTAAATGAGTTAACCGAGACCCAGGGAGCAAGTGATTTGCTCAAGGTGACAGAGGTATCCTGTGACAGAGCTGGGACTAGCACCTAAGTCTCAAGACTCCAGCCCAGGGCTTTCTCACACCAGCCCACATCAACCACCCCAAGAGCTCCACTGGCCTTTGCTGCTCTAGGCTCTGGAGGCCACTGGGTTGGGTAGGAAGAAAGCCTCTTGGATAGAGCTCCTAGTCTGTCTTTCTAGCGAGAACTGAAATCTTGAAAATGCAGTAGTCCTAAATGGGGAGGTTAGAATCCTCGGAATGAAAATTCAGCCTTATTGCTAATTACCACCTGATGCACTACAGGTTGAAAACTGAAGGGGGAGCTGCATCAATCCTCACCTCCCATTCACTGTGTCATGGACAGCCATCATCCAAGCCCCGCCACCCCTCTCCCCCGCCCCGCCCCACACACACACTCACACGCACGCACGCACGCACAGTGCCTGGCACTGGCTCCTGCAGATTTCAGTATCCTGATCTTGTGGGTTGGGGCAGAAAGTGGAGGGTTTCTGTGCACAGCCTGCGTGAGGGGAGGAGAACCCTCTACCAGAAAATGACCAGCATCTAACCTCGGAGCCAGCCTTGAGGGTCCAGGAAGTTTGGGGATATTGGTGTGATTATGCAAAGGAGTTTCTGGTACCAGAAGGCGCTAGTAACCACCTAACGAATGGTACAGCCTCTTCCTGGGTTGTGGCCCCCACCCACATATTCAACCACTCTGCGGCCACAAGCGGCTCAAAGGAAAAAGTGGGCGTGGTCCCCGGACCCCGGGCCGCTGGAGGCCAGCCGGTCACAACGAGCTTTGTAGAGGTCACGCTCCCTGGCCAGGCGGGCCACCTCGGCGCGCAGCGCGTCCAGCTGGGCGGCCAGGCGGGTGCGCTCGGCCTCCAGCCCGCGCCGCTGCTGCAGCCGCTTGGAGCGACAGGCCTGCGCGTACCCGCGGTTCTTCAGCGTGCGGCGCCTCTGCTTCAGCCGCAGTGCCTCGTCGCGCCCGCAGCCCCGCAGCTGCCGGTTTAGCTCCCGGACAGACATCGACACCAGCGCAGCGTCGGAAAACCGCTCCGCCAGCTGCAGAAGAAGCGGGCAGAGATCTGTCAGCAACGGGGTCCTACCTGTCCCGCTCCGCACTCCGGTCCGGAAGCGAGGCTGGCCCCGCCCCCAGGAAGGCTCCGCCCCCTGCTCCCGCCTTTACCTGGACTCTCGCCCTTGCATTGAATCTATCTAGCAGTTCAGACCCTGTGGGATACGAATACTCCCGGGCCCGCACGGGTCTTTGTGGAGAAACTCGTGCCCTGTTGGGCCCTCCCGGCTCTGCAGGCCCAGCCTCCCACTGTCAGGCGAGCCAATCTCGCATCTGAACCCGGCGCCGCCCCTGCGCCGTCCTTAGAATCTGGCTCCAGGCTCACGCGTGTCCAGTGGACCGGTGCCCAGATGGACCCCGCCCCTCCAACGCACCTAGCTCGCCTGTGCTGAAGGCCGCAACCCTGTGACCCTCAAAGGATTTGGATTACATCCTAATGCCCTCAACACCCCCATCTGTGTTTATAATTAATAGGATGATGAGTCTCAATCCTTTCTGAGAAGGTTGGAGGGTGGGGAAGAACAAAGTCTTGAAAAGGCCAACCTCATTCCTGTTGCCACAGTCTTAACTCGGCTCCATTCCACGCACAACCCTTTCCCTGGTTTCTACGCACAGTGTATCTATTTACCTCACGGTAATCGCTTGCTCTCCGACGCCCTTTAATTCTCAACTCTCCCCTTTCTATCCTCTTCTAACCTTATCTTCTCCCCTCTTCCTCCTGGTTCAGCCTATTCATTTCTCTTTATTTGGAAAAAAAGGGAGCGGGCGGAACTAGTTTTCTCCATCTGATTTCTTCTAAGGGCTCTTCTTCTTTACTCCTGCCCTCTGCCTCTTTCTCTGTCCAGAATTCTCCCTCCTCTCTTACTCTGCCTCCCCTTAGACCAACTCACTGATCACTCACCTGGGCATGTTGGGCTCCTGTCTCCTCTGGGCTCCCTGGGTAGTAACCGTGGGGCCCATCAACAAGGACTGGGCTCTGACCCTGCAGCAGCTCCGCCGCCTCCTCAGGACTCAGCCCCAGCGCCTCCCCAGACCCCAGCTGCTGCTGCAGGGTGGCCAGCCAGTACAGCTCCTCCAGGCCAGGCCGGGGACTCTCGGTGGACCCCACCATGCCAGACTCACTGAAGGTGGGTGACGGAGGCACTGAGCTGTA